>NW_007246979.1:22428-23052 GCF_000164805.1 Carlito syrichta
AATTTAAATGACTCACCAAATTGATACAGTAATTATAAGTGTTGAACACGTAACCCAGATTTGACCCAATTTCATAGGTCTTTTTATTCTACATTCTGTTTCTCAGAATCAGAAATGTTTCCTTCCTACCCTCAGCAAAAGTGATGAAACATTAAAATTAGGCCCTGTGTGCATATTTGACATTTTAATACATAAGTGACTTATTTAGAAATAATTTGACAAAAGTAGCATTCTTTTTTCAAACAGACATTATTTGAGTGCCTATTGTAACATGTCCCTGGGCTTGAATATTATCTTTACAGTTACTTAAAGTAATGAGTAAATAGAAGCAAATATTAATTAACAATTTACATAAAATAAAGTAGTAAGTATTGGGTAATGAGTGTATCTCTAATTAAGTTAACATAGTGGATTCATTGAGGTAAATGTTATTCCAGCCTTTTAATAGATAAATGGATGAAATCTCTGAGAGTTTAAATAATATTGCCAAGACCACATAGCAAATAGTTGACCCAAACTTAGAACTCAAGTCAGCAATGACTGAGACTCCCTTAGCTTTTAGCCATGTCACACTGAGTAATAAGATCTCACAGTCTCACTAATAGAAAAGTTGTTGACACATAC
>NW_007246980.1:0-1089 GCF_000164805.1 Carlito syrichta
CACTTATTTATATTACTAATGACTTGCCTGCTTTTCTGCTTTTGGAAGGTAGTCCTGATATTTCCCCAGCATAACTACAGAATAATAAGAATTTCTTCTCTTTACAGAGGCTTATTACTTTGGTCTGTAGGATAAGAAGTCAAAGTGGGCCAATGAGTAGAAAATAAAGTTAGTTGTGCTTTTTCACTTTTTAATTTCCTTACTATGGAAAGATAAATTTTCACAGATTATTGGATTTTACTTTATAAAATTTTCACTCTTTTTATTTTTAAAAATTTTTAAAAATTATTTAAAAATTATTTTTTAATTTTTCTGGACAGGATATGAATTAAAACATTACAGTATATATAACAGTGTTTCAAGCTGTGGAAGCAAACAGGGTCTTTTTTTAACTTACTGGGATCTTAATCATGTGAAATGTTTAATTAGCAGTATTTTATAAATATATACTGTTTTTTGTTTTCTCTGCTAATATTATTTTGACAAAAATATTATCTTGCTGAAAATTGTTTTATAGTGCACATTTCTAAGCGCATTAATCTTTTGAACATGTAAACATGAACATTTCTACCTTTATTCTTTTATGAACAATGGTCTTCTCGTTCCAAGTTTAGTACATGTTTCATTTTATTTTGGACATCTGCATTTTATCAGGTAGAAAACCATTGACATCATGAGGAATTCGGACTGCACTAATCCTATGTCATCAACCTAAATGGTTAATTTAAAAGTAACAGTTGCATTCATTGCAAGCTCTAAATGTTAAGGACATTTGTTTCTCCTCCATAGCATGAAAGTGCCTTGATAATAGTTACTCAATCATTTTGAGCACAAGCTATTAGCTATTAAGTAGTGCTATTTGAAATTAAGTAGCTTATCTGAAACCTGCAACATTTAGAAGCTCACATTGCCACTGTTTACCAAGGGACACTATTTTTACAATCTCTTTTACTAAATCTTTACCTGTTGATGACATTTTTCATATGAAATCTGACAGATAGTCATAGAAGGATCTAGATAATACTCTCAGAATTCTATTGCCCCAAATTTCTGTGATTGAATAGCCAAAATTCAAATCATTTCTTTTAT
>NW_007246980.1:2434-3218 GCF_000164805.1 Carlito syrichta
GGAGTAGGAGAGGCGAGGCTCTGTGGGTTTCGCTCTCCCTTCTCATCCCTCTACTCAGCCGGCCCGCGCCTCCGGCCTCCCTCCCAGCAGGGGGCGATGATGGCTGGGGTTCCCGAGTGCAGGCGGGAGGCGGCCCCGCCGCGCCCCCAGGCCGCTGTTCTCTGCCTCCAGGTCGTAGGGAGGGAGACTCCCACCCCTGCGAGTCCACACCCGGCAAACCGGCGAGCTCCCGTCCGGGGCGGGTGGAGTGGGGTACGCACCCGGGCCGCTGCCCTGCACTCATGCCTCCTCTTCTCCTATCCCCCGGGGCGGGGTGCAGCCATCTCCTCGCCTGCTCTTTCCTTTCCTCCCAGGCCAGGCCATGCTCCCCGTCCCAGCCTGCCCCTCCCCTCTCAGGACCGCTCCGGGCCATCGCGTGGCCCAGGCCAGAGGGCGGTGGCAGCTCATGGCCACTGCGGCGGCCTTGACCTGCTGGGCTGTGGTCATCCTTCCGCCTCCCTTCCGACGATCTGGAACTACAGGCGTGCGCCACCACGCTCAGCTAATTTTTTAAATTTATTATAGAGACAGGTCTCGCCAAGTTCCCCGGCTTGAACTCGAACCCGGGGACTCAGGCAATCCACTTGCCTCAGCTTCCCAAAGTGCTGTGGTTACAGGCTGCGCCACCGAGCTGGTGTGTGTGTGTGTGTGTGTGTGTGTGTGTGTGTGTGTGTGTGTGTGTGTGTGTGTTTGAATTGGAGTCTCACTCTGTCACTCAGGCTGGAATGCAGTGGCACACTCACTG
>NW_007246981.1:0-6817 GCF_000164805.1 Carlito syrichta
TTTGGGTCTATTTTTGATGGACGAGACGAGGTCTCACCCCATGTCCCAGGCTGGTGTTGAACCCACAGACTCAGGTCACACACACGCCTGGGCCTCTGAAGGGCTGGGTGCCAGGCTGAGCGCCTGAGCCCGGTCTGTGATTGTGGTGGTGGTGGAGGTTGGTATTATTATTCTGAGTCGGAATCCCTCTCTGTCACCCAGCCATAAGGTCAGGGGCCCTACTCGGACACCAAGGCCTATACTGATTGGGCACCGGTGATCCTCCTGCCACAGCTTCCTGAGTGGCCAGAACAACAGGCATGTAACACCATGATGGGCTCATTGTTTTGTCTTCTTGTGGAGACAAGGTCTTGCCAATGTGCCTGGGTTTGTCTCGAACCCAAGGTCTCAGGCCATCCTCTCACTTCACCCTCCCAGATCGCAAGGATGACAGGTGTGAGTCCATGCACCCGGCCTCCAAACCCCTTTTGGGGCCCCACCCCAAGGCCCACTCCCTTCTGATGAACTGGTGTTGGGAGTCAGCCTCAGAGGCCTTCAGGTTGACAGAGTCAGGATGGCTGAAGACCCCAGGTTGCAGGGCAACTCTGGGCAGCTATTGGACCTGCTTCTTCTACTCATCTTGTTATGTTCACCGTTGGTATCCAGAGAGTTGGGAGATGCAAAAAAAATAGTAGTCCATTAAAATAATCTATTAGTAGAAACAAGCAGTTAGTGATATGGAAATTTTTCTACCGAGATATTACCCTCCACTTGAGTTTCTCTGAACCCACCTTTTTGGTGCTTGAACCCACAACAATGATTAAAAACTGCGGGTGGAACTCTCCTACCCTTGGGAGACTTGGGTTGAATGTGCATCAGGGCTCTCGTTATCCCTGTCAGGGGACTATAGACGCAAGTTATAAACATCATGTTTGGCATCACAATAGGTTTATTAGTTTTAGTTTTAGTTTTTTAAATTGGTTGCTATTTAGGAAATTTGGGGAGGCTGTTTTCATTTTGCTAATTTTGAAGTGTTATATAGGTATTTTTAGCATAACAAAAAATGTTGTGATGATTACCAGTGTTTTAATTTTAGGTGCGGTCATTTATTCAATAAATCAGATGGATTGCCCTATAATTTGCAGTATACACAAACTTTTTGCCTTTTAGAGTGCATGATTAATATACAAAGGTTAAAATAGTAGAAAAGGCTTTGCAATTATATTTAGAAAGAATAAAACTTTAGGAAAACATAAGTTAAGCATTAAGTTGCTAAAATTTAGATGGTTAGGGTTAGTAGTTAGAGAAAACACATTGTGATAAATTACATGCTTTAAAGATTCTTAGTGTATATATTGTTACAAATTTGGGGGAAGACAGACAGCAAGTCATCGTGGTTAGAGCAATGATCAAAGCAAAATAAGTAGGTCTGGGTTTGAAGGCCAAAGTGTATGTAACTAAAAGTATAAAAAGCACTTGAGAAAAAAATAAATCGGCACCGGTCTTGCATTACAAAAGAGCCAGTGTCCAATTTTACTTCTATGCCAATGCCGTTCCTCCTTCAGGAAACCCTGACCTGTGGAGGTGGACTCTGGGAAGTGGCACCTGAACAGGGGATTGAAAGGAATGGATAGGACCTTACCTAGGGTGTTGCAGACTCCTCTGTAGAGACAGGCGGAGCTAAGAAGGGTAAGCAGTTTTAGAGCCGTGATAAGATCATTGGCCAGAGTGAATCTAAAGAAAGAAAATTGTTCATAAGTATTTTGATGCATATGCTTTCTAAAAGAGGAATTAAAGTTTCTTCTACAGGATTATCTTGTTTTCTCCATTTGGTGCAAGAAGGCATCATTAATTTAGAAACATGGACAAAGGTTGGGAAAAAATTGAAACTATATTACACTATCCATGGTCGGGAATGAATGTTTTTAAATACTTTTGAATTATGGAATATAATCAGAGATGTCTTAGATCCACAACAAAAGGTTGATACAAAATGCTCATTAAAGTAAAAGAGGAACCAGGTAAAAGAACTCCCTTACTAACTCCTGTACATTCCCAGGCATTTTTAGCCACTGTCCCTGTTAATGATGATTCTCTACCCCCTGAGAATAAGTAAAACTTAAAAGAAGAAGCAGCTAGGTACCATGAAGAAAAAAATCTACATAATTTATTAAATTCCTGGCACCAAAAGACCTCTGGCAAGTGATACCAGCAGGGGAGGGATTGTAATTTGCGACCATCTTGATTTAGGAGGAGAAAATTGTCTTTCTATATTGATTACTGTTATATAAAAGGCTGTTTCCTCATATTAAAACAGCCACCATTCCTGTTAGTAAGACAACTATTCTTGATTTACTTAACCAATCACAGCGACTAATAATTGTTAGGAATGAACCATTTGTCATAGGTCATATTAGATTTCATTCAGGACTCCCTGGACCTCTACATCAAGGGAATCACTTAGCAGATGCCTTGACATAATCGGTCATGTGCCCTCTCCTTGTAGATTCTTTAGTCAGTCAAGCCCAGCAATCCATAAAATTCATCACCAAAATGCTGCAGCTTTAAGGCACCAGTTTCACATTCCAAGAGAAACTGCTAGACAAATCATGAAAAAATTACTTCGTGTCCTACTTCTAATAACCCCCTTCCCTCAGGAGTTAATCCCTGCAGATTAATACGCAATGTTTTATGGCAAATGGATGTTATTCACTTCCAAAGTTTTAGAAATTGTCATTTTTTCATTTGACAGAGGATACATTTTCCTATGTAATTTTAGCCTCATCCAGAACTGTGGAAGCCTATAAAGATGCAGTCCAACATTTATTCTTTTATTTTCACAGCTGGGTATTCCTAAGCAATTAAAAACTGATAATGCTCCTGCTTATGCACCCAACGCTTTTCAGTCATTTTGTACAGTTTGGTATCTCTCATTCTACAGGAATTCCATATAATCCTCATGGTCAAGCTATAATCGTGAGAGCCCATCAAACGTTAAAAATCAATTAATTAAATTGCAGGAAGTGGAAATCAAATATAGTTCTCCCCATTGTATCGTAAATAATTCCATGTTTGTAATTAATCATCTCAATTTGGCCTCTCAATTACATTCAGTTATGATTGGAGTGCTGAGATTGGAGTCCTGAAAATACTGTTAAACCTATTGTAAAATGGGAAAATTTTTTTACAGATCAATGGTAGGGGTCCGATGTCCTTTTAACATGCGGGAGAGGATATGCTTGTATTTTTTCCCAGGACTTACCCTCACCTTTTTGGGTACAGGATTGGCTAATTAGACATGTCCAGTCCCCAACTCCATTTGTTACAGCCAGACGAGACATAAATCACGCCATCGGTCTGAGTCAGATGCAGATGATGAAGAGAAGGTGTTGGTGCCAAAGCTGAAATGTCTCACCTTTCAACAACCACTTCCACATCCACCAACTTGACCATAAAATCTCATCATTCGTCGTCTTCCACTCCTCAACCCAGACGTTACTGTCAACCTGTTTTGACTACACAGTGCAGACCACCCACATGGGGGCAAATCAAGTGATCACCTATGATGCCGAGGATCCGTTTCACTCTAAAAACATTTCTCTCACTCCATCTACTGTTTTTGTTGCTATACTGGTTATTATAATGTTTCAGAAAGATTGTATTTATTCTGAAAAATCTTATTGTGCTTATATCGCAAACCCTCCAGTGTTCAAGCCTATTACATGGGATGCTGAGATTATTACTGTTTTTACTAATCACATCTCTTTATTAGGAAGCCCCACTCTTTTTTCGTCCCAAGTCAAGACTGTTATTAATCATATTTTTTTATTTTTCAGGTTGTTCTGATTCTCCTGCAATACGTTTCAGTTTACTTAAAATATCAGAACGCTCACTTGATATTTCAGGTTGTTTAAACTCCCATATAAAAGCTATGGTAACTGATAGCTCATCTTATCTTCCCAGAACGGCAAATGACGAGATAATTGGTTTCTTAAGTTATTGTTGCTTGGGTACCCTGACCTTATATTATCAACCAGGGCTCAGGAGGATCACCTGAGCCCTGCAGCTCGAGGCTCCGGGAGCCAAAATTGTGCCACCATGCAGCAGCCTGGCCGATGGTGTATCCAATGACAAAAATGATGCCTCCCATGTCATGACTGGTGGCCACCATTCCCCAGGGAAAGGTCAGCTCGGGCAGGGGACGATGGAGAGATTGGGAGAGGAAGGCTCCCTCCCCGCCCTAATGTGGTAGACCAGGCGACTGTAACCTGGGCTGGATGCTGCATTACCTCACTGCCTTGATTGCTCTGTGCCCGATGGCTGCCCTAACTTGGGGCCGTCTGTTCCATGTGCTCACACGTGTCTTGCTGAGGGCCACAAGTGTGGAGGGTGGAGGCAGGCTTGCTGAACACATGACTGAAAGCACAGGATGGACGTGCCCAGTGGCCACCTTTGAAACATCCTGCAACCAAAAGGTGGGAAAGTGCCTTTTCCTCTCCCATCCCTGAGTGTGACACCTCGTGCTGGGTGGCAGGGGTGGTGCTGGTGGTGGTGCTTATTATTATTTGGAGTTGGAACCCCAGTCTGTCTCCCATGCTGTAATACAGAGCATGCTCACAGACACCACGAACTTCACCTGCGGTGCTCAGGCGATCCTCCCTACTCAGTCCCCCAAGTGGCTGGAACCACAGCCCTGTGCCACCACATCCAGCAAATGTTTGGATTTATTTATGATGGACAAGTCGAGTTCCTTCCCCATGTCCTGGGCTGGTGTCAATCCCACAGACTCAGGCCATCCACTTGCCTGGGACTTCGAAGAGCCGAGATACCAGGCTGAATCCCTGAGACCGGCCTGTGGTTGTGGTGGTGGTCGTGGTTGGTATTATTAATCTGAGCAGGAGTCCCCCTATTGCCCAGCCCAGAGCACAGGGGACCACTCTCAACCACCGTGGCCTCCACCAGCTGAGCTCTGGAGATCCTCCTATCACAGCCTCCTAATTGGTCAGAACGAAAAGCATGTGCCACCAAGCTTGGGTCACTTTTTTGGCAACTTTTAGAGACAAGGTCTGGACAAGGTGCCTGGCGTGATCTCCAACCTGTGGTCTCAGGACATCCTCTCACCTCAGCCTCCCAGAGCACTGAGAGGACAGGTGTGAGCACCCACACCCAGCCTCCACATCCCTCTCGGAACCCCACCACGAGGTCCGTTCCCTTCTGATGACCTAAGATCCTGGAGAGGGTGGCTGGTGTCACGCATTAAGCCCTCCCAGTGGAGAACATCTTGTGCATGAGCATGTCTCTGCTGGTGCACCCATCTGTCCTCCTGCCTTGTTCTCCATGGTGGATCCCCTAGCTCCTCTCAGGGGGCACCTCGGGGAAAGGGAGGGCATGACTCTCAAACCCTCAGGGGAGTGGGGATAGCTATGTGGCTCATGCCTGTCTCCTCAGCCCTCGGGAAGGCTGAGATGGGAAGATGGCTGGAGGCTGGGAGATCCAGACCAGGCTAAACACCATAGCATGCCCCCACCTCGACCCCAATCAAATCCCACAAAACCTAGGATGAAGGCATACCTCGCAGGGAGGATCACCTCTGGCCCAGAGTTCAAGACCAGGCAGAAGATCAGGATGTCAATCAAATTGAGTCTTTGAACAAAGCAGTTTGGGAGGCCCAGGGCGAGTGGATGACTCGAATTTGGTAGTTTGAGAGCAGTTTGGCCAACTTAGTGAGGAAAGAAAACACAGAAAGAATGAAAGAAGGAAGGAAGGAAGAAAGGAAGGAAGAAAGAAAGAAAGAGAGAAAGAAAGAAAGAAAAAGAAATTCTCCTGCAAACCTTGTGCCCTCAGGTCTTGCCCCCACCCACAGGGGAAGGTCCCCGAAGCTTGGCACCTTTCAACCCCAAGGCCTCCCCAGTAACTGCCCCTGATATGGTGCAAACGTTCCCAAGCCTCCTTGGACAGGTTTCTGCCAGCTCTCCTCTCCAAGGTGTGAAATGTGCCCCAGACAGGCTGACCCTCCCACTCAGCAACAAGGATATTCTGACAAGAAAGGCCAGGGACACATCCTTCACCCGGGGACATTTCTTCCCCTCCAATCTCAAATTTCGGTGGTGCGGGAATGGCCGGGCAACACACCTGTCTCCTCAGCACATGGGGAGGCTGAGACAGGAAGATGGACAGAGCTGTGAGCTCAAGAACAGGCTGGACACCACAGCAAGCCCCCACCTCGACACCAAACAAAACACAGAAAACCTTGGGTGAGGGCAGGCCTCGGTGGGAGGATCGCCTCCCACCCACAGTTCAACACCAGGAAGGAAGACCAGGATGTCAGCCAAATGGAAAATCTGTGATCAAAAGAGTTTGGGTGGCCCAGGTCAACAGAATGACCCTAGTTGGGCAGTTTGAGAACAGCCTGGGCAATCTAGTGAGGAAAGAAAAGAAAGAAAGAAAGAAAGAAAGAAAGAGAGAGAAAGAAAGAAAGAAAGAAAGAAAGAAAGAAAGAAAGAAAGAAAGAAAGAAAGAAAGAAAGAGAGAAAGAAAGAAAGAAAGAAATCCATTCTCCTGCAAACAATCTACACTCAGTCATTCCCCACCACCCACCTCATGTGAGGGTCACCCATGCTCAGCATCTTTCAACCCAAACCACACCAACGGCTGCCCCCACTTTAGTGCGGATGTTCCCAGGTCTCCCTGGCTGGGTTCCTTCTGGCTTTCCTCTCTGAGGTGAGAAATGTGCCCCAGGTAGGCTCGCATTCCAACTCAGCAACAAGGACCTCCTGCCATGAAAACCAGGGGACACATCCCTCACCCGAGAAAATTTCTTCCCCCAGTGTCATTTTTT
>NW_007246982.1:0-6766 GCF_000164805.1 Carlito syrichta
ACCTCTTTTACACGGTTTTTCCGTCACAATATCTACATATCATCTTGGGAATGGCAAAACAAGAATCAGGGATTCCAAACAGGATTCTGGGGAAAGGGAGAACTCATATACAGGACGTTATATGGCCCCTTGGTAAAGAAGAATAAGGAATCTGTGATACCCTAGTCCACAATCGAAAAAATTCTCAGGGTGTCTTGCTGCTGTATAAATAAGAATCAAGGCTTCGAGCTCGTCTCATGTTTCAGAGATATTTGGCTTGTGGGTATTATGAATCAGTCATTTCAGGACTCCAGCAGCATTCTGGTCATCTTGACAGTTGTAATCAGGTATCTGGTAGTACAAATCTTTTAAGTTCCTCGGGACAATTAAGGCCAGATTCCAGGAAAAATGAATCATATTGCCGTATTTGGATGTAACTTTGGTCTTAAAATGAACTTTGTAATCCTTAAATTTCCATTTGTACTTTAATTGTAGAGGGGCCAAGGGTTTTGCAGCTGCCAAATATGTAGTACGAATTATTAAAATGTAACCAGGATCCATGGATTCCACGTCCGTAGGAAACATCTGGGCATCTGCATTTTTGTACACAGAGTTTTGGAATCCACTTGTACAGGGAAATTCAGGGCATCTTGCTGAGAACGGAAAGAGAATCCGGTTCTTGGAGTTCACAATCGCCTAAATCTACAAAGGCCCTTGATAAGGTTTAATCAGCAATCTGTGCTTCTATGTCCCCAGGTTGTCTGCTATGGGACAAACAAGAAACAGATCTTCGAGATTCCCAAATGTTTCAGAGCAATTTAGCATTCTGATATTATGAATCGGTCATTTCAGGACTCCAGCAACATTCTGGTCCTCTTAAAAGTTGTAAACAGTATTAGGCACTCTAAGTCCGTTAGGTTCCACAGAACAACTAAGGCCAGATTCCAGGACAAAAAGAATCTTCTTTACATGTTTGCATGTAAGTCTGGTCTTAAGGTGAACCCTGTAATCTTTCCCCTTCCATGTCTCTTTTTATTTTGAGGAGGGACAAGTGTTTCGCACTTGCCAAATGATTACTACGTACATTTAATGGTAACCAGGAATCATGGAATCCATGAACCTAGGAAACTTCTGGGCCTCTGTCTTTTGATATACTGAATTTGGAATCCAATTCGACAGGAAAAGTCAGGGCATCTTACTGAGAATTAAAAGTAAATCAGGTTCTAGGAGTTCTCATTTTCCGGAATCTACAAGGCCTCTTGATATGGTTAAATCAGCAATGGGGGCTTCTGGGTCCCTACATTTTCAGAGCTACTTGCTCCGTGGATATGCTAAATCTGTCATTACAGATCCTCAGAATCTTTCTGGTCCTCTTGTTAGTTGTAATCAAGGATTTGGCCCTAGAAATTCTTTTGTTTCCTGGGACCATCTAAGACCATAATCATATTCTCCAGAATCAAAAGGAATATTGGTACAAAATTCCTCGATTCAGTTGACTTCAAAGTACAGAAAATTCTTGTGGGTGGGCAGGTAGTAATTGGGGTTTTGTGTTTCGAATATTTCACATTTTGGGGAGGTCTTGTGAATAGGAACAAGGAATCTTTGATTCCATTTCCCAAAGAACATTATGGACGTCTTTCTCTTGATATTCACAAATCTGGAATTCTCGTTCATCAGGGACTGTATCGGCATCCTGCAGAGTGAAGCAGGACGCTGGGTAATGGAGGTGATAATATACAGGAAACTATACGTCATATTGCTAAGGAAGTATAAGGAATCTTCCTTATATGAGTCCTCAATCCGAAACTTACAGGCCGTCTTCCCAAGTGGTAACCAAAAACCAGGATTTGAAGCAGGATATGGGAAATGGAAGTCCTCACATACAGGAAACTTCACTGCCTATTGCTAAGTAAGAATTAGGAATTTGCGTTACTCGTGTCCTCAATCCCAAAAAAGCTTATGGTCATCTTGCTATGTGCCAAACACGAAGCATGATATTTTCGTGCATGAATCTGGAAAATGGAGTCCTTATTTACAGGCAACTACATGACCTTTTGGTAAGAAAGATTAAGGAATCTGGGTTATACGAGTCCTCAATCCCAAAAATCTACAGAGCATCTCAGAAAGTTCTAAAAGAATCAGAGTTTCGAAGGAGGATGTATCTAATGAGAGTTCTTATATACAGGAAAATACACAGCCACTTGCCATGGAAGAATAAGAATCGGGGTTATAGCAGTCCTCAGTCCTTAAAATCAACAGGCCATCTGCTGTGGGCAAAACAAGAATCAGGGTTTAGAAGCTGGAACATAGGTAATAGCAGTCATCATATGCAGAATCCATATGATCTCGACCTAAGGAGAACTAAGAAACCTCTTTTACACGGTTCCTCTGTCACAATATCTACATGACATCTTGCTAATGGCAAAACAAGAATCAGATTTCCAAACAGGATTCTGGGGAAAGGGAGTCCACATGTACAGGACATTACACGGCCCCTCAGTAAAGAAGAATAAGGAATCTGTGATACACTAGTCCACAATCCGAAAAATACACAGGGTGTCTTTCTGCAGTATAAATAAGAACCAAGGCTTCAAGCTTTTCTCATGTTTCAGAGATATTTGGCTTGTGTGTATTATGAATCAGTTATTGCAGGACTCCAGAAATATTCTGGTCCTCTTGAAAGTTGTATTCGGGTATCTCGTAGTACAAACCCCTGAAGTTCCACGGGACAATTAAAGCCAGACTACCGGAAAAAAAGTATCATATTGCCGTGTTTGGATGTAACTTTGGTCTTAAGATGAACTTGGTAATCGTTAAATCTCCGTTTGTACTTTATTTGTAGAGGGGCCGAGGGTTTTGCAGTTGCCAAGTATTTAGTATGTGTTATTAAAACATAACGAGGATCCATGTTTTCGAAGTCCCAAGTAAACATCCGGGCATCTGCATTTTTGTACACAGAATTTTGGAATCCACATGGACAGGGAAATTCAGGGCATCTTGATGAGAACTGAAAGGGAATCCGGTTCTTGGAGTTCTCAATCGCCTAAATCTACAAAAACTCTTGATAAGGTTTAATCAGCAATCTGGGCTTCTATTTTGCCACATTTTTAGTGTGTCTTTTGAAAAGGGACCAGGAATCTTGTGTTCAAATTCCTCAAGAACATTAACGGATTCTTTCTCTTGATACCCAAGCAACTGAAATTCTAGGTCATCAGGAAATATCTTGGCGTCTTGCTGAGAATGAAGCAGTAATTTCAGTAATGGGAGTCCTCGTATACAGAAGACTACACGACTTGTTGCTACGGAAGAATAAGGAACTCCCCAAATGTTTCAGAGCAATTTAGCATTCGGATATTATGAATCGGACATTTCAGGACTCCAGCAACATTCTGGTCCTCTTAAAAGTTGTGAATGGTATTGGGCACCCAAGTATGTTAGGTTCATCAGAACTACTAAAGCCAGATTCCAGGTTGAAAAGAATCTTCTTGCCGTATTTGGATGTAACTCTGGTCATAAGGTGAACAGTGTAATCCTTCCCCTTCCGTTTCTCTTTTGATTGTGAGATGGTTCAACAGTTTTGCACTTGCCAAATGTTTACTACGTACTTTTACTGTTAACCAGGAATCATGGAATCCACGAATCTACTAAACTTCTGGGCGTCTGTCTTTTGATATACTGAATGTGGAATCCAAAGAGAAAGGAAAACTCAGGGCATCTTACTGAGCATTAAAAGGCGATCCCGTTCTAGGAGTTTTCATTTTCCATAATCTACAGGGCCTTTTGATAAGGTTTAATCAGCAATCTGGGCTTCTGTGTCCCTACATTTTCAGAGCTACTTGCTCCGTGTATATGCTAAATCTGTCATTACAGATCCTCAGGATGTTTCTATTCCTCTTGACAGTTGTAATCAGGGATTTGGCCCTAGAAATCCTTTTGATTCCTGGGACCATCTACAACCATAATCATATTCCCCAGAATAAAAAGTTATATTGGTACAAAATTTCTCATTTCAGGTGACCTCAAAGTATAGAAAATTCTTGTGGGTGGGGCAAGTACGAATTGGGATTTTGGGTTTGGAATACTCCAAATTTTGGGGAGGTCTTGTGAAGGGGAACCAGGAATCTTGGATTCCAGTTCCCAAAGAACATTATGGTTGTCTTTCTCTTGATATCCAAAAAACTGGAATTCTTGGTCTACAGGAACTGACTTGGCATCCTGCAGAGGGAAACAGGAAGCTGGGTAGTTGAGGTTGTCATATACAGGAAACTACAAGTCATATTGGTAAGGAAGTATAAGGAATCTTCCTTATGTGAGTCCTCAGTACCAAAACAACAGGCCGTCTTCCTACGTGGTAACCACGAATCAGATTTTTGAAGTAGGAATCTGGGTAATGGGTGTCCTCACATACAGGAAACTTCACTGCCTTTTGCTTAGTAAGAATAAGGAATCCGCGTCACTAGAGTCCTCAATCCCGAAAACGCTTAAGTTCATCTTGCTATGGGCTACATACGAATCATGATGTTTTCGAGCATGAATCTGGAAATGGAGTCTTTAAAATCAACAGGCCTTCTGCTGTGGGCTAAACAAGAATCAGGATTAGAAGCTGGAACATAGTTAATAGCAGTCCTCATATGCAGATTCTATATGATCTCTAGCTAAGGAGAACTAAGAAACCTCTTTTACATGGTTCCTCCGTCACCTCTACATGAGATCTTGCTAATGGCAAAACAACAATCAGGGTTTCCAGACAGGATTGTCGAGAAAGGGAGTCCTATATACAGATATTACACGGCCCTTCAGTAAAGAAGAATAAGGAATCTGTGATACACTAGTCCACAATCCGAAAAATACACAGGGTGTCTTTCTGCGATATAAACAAGAATGAAGGCTTCGAGCTCGTCTCATATTTCAGAGATATTTGGCTTGTGGTTATTATGAATCTGTCATTTCAAGACTCCAGCAACATTCTGGTTTCTTTAGAGATGTAATCGGGTATTTGGTAGAACAAATCCCTTAAGTTCCTCGGGACAATTAAGGCCAGATTCCCAGAAAGAAAAAGTGTTATATTGTCGTATTTGGAGGTAACTTTGTTCTTAAGATGAACGTGGTAATCTTTAAATTTCCGTTTGTACTTGATTTGTAGAGGGGCCGTGGGTTTTCCAGTTGCCAAATATTTAGCACGAATTTTTAAAATGTAACCAGGTTCCATGGAATCCACGTCACTAGGAAACATCTGGACATCTGCATTTTAGTACACAGAGTTTGGAACCCACATGAACAGGGAAATTCGGGGCATCTTGCTGAGAACGGTAAGGGAATTCGGGTCTTGGAGTTCTCAATCACCTAAATCTACAAAATCTCTTGATAAGGTTTAATCAGCAATCTGGGTTTCTATGTCCTCATATTTTTAGTGTGTCTTTTGAAAAGGGACCAGTAATCTTGGGTTAAAATACCTCAAGAGCTTTATGGGTGTCTTTCACTTGATATCCAAGCAACTTGAATTCTAGGTCATCAGGAAATATCTTGGTGTCTTTCTGAGAATGAAGCAGGAATTTCAGTAATGTGAGTCCTCATATACCGAACACTACACGACCTGTTGTTAGGGAACAATAAGGAATCTTGGTTACACGAGGCCTCCATCCCAAAAACCTACATACCGTCTTCCTAAGAGATAACCACCATTCATGTTTAGGGAGTATCAATCTGGATAATGGAAGTCCTCAGATACAGAAAAATGCACTGTCTGTTGCTAAAGGAGAATAAAGAATCTGGTTTACACGTGTCCTCCATTCCAATAAAACTTCAGGGTTTCTTGCTAAGGGCTAAACACGAATTTAGTTTTTGACGCATAAACTAGGAAATGAAATCCTCCTATACAGGCAAATGCACTGACTTTTTCTAAGAAAGAATCAGGAATGTCGGTGATATGTTTTCTCAATCTCCAAAAAAGTATAGGGCGTCTTCCTAAGATCTAACAAGAATCTTGCGTTCGACACATGTATCTGTGAACAGGAGTACTCATATACAGGTTTATTTAGCACAGCTGTTGCTAAAAATAAGGAATCTGGATTATACGAGTCCTCAGTACTGAAAATCTACAGGGGACCTTGCTGACGGCTAAAGAAGAATCAGGGATTCGAGGAAATGAATGTGGGTAATAGTGATCCTCATATACAGGAAACTACATGGCCTCTTGCTAATGAAAGAGACGAAATCTGTTTTCCACGGTTCTTCTATCAAAAAAAATGCATGACTTCTTACTAAAGGCTAAACAAGAATCAGGGTTTCAAAAAAGGAATCAAGGGAAAGAGAGTCGTCACATACAGGACAATACATGACCTCCAACTAAGTACGAATAAAGAATCATTGTTGTATGCGCCCTCAATCCAGAAAATTCCCAGGTTGTCTGTTATGGGACAAACAAGAAACAGATCTTCGATCACCCCAACTGTTTCAGAGCAATTTAGCATTTGGATATTATGAATTGGTCATTTCAGGACTCCAGCAAGATTCTGGTCCTCTTAAAAATTGTAAATGCTATTGGGCATTCCAAGTCCGTTAGGTAGCTTAGAACAACTAAGGCCAATTCCAGGACAAAAAGCATCTTCTTGTCATATTTGGATGTAATCTGGTCTTAAGGTGAGCCCTGTAATCCTTCCCCTTCGATGTCTCTTTTTATTTTGAAACGGGGCAAGGGTTTTGCACTTGCCAAATGTTTACTACGTACTTTTAATGGTAACCAGAAATCATCGAATCCACGAACCTAGGAAACTTCTTGGCATCTGTG
>NW_007246983.1:0-741 GCF_000164805.1 Carlito syrichta
CTGGCATCCAATTCCTGTACAAAACCCGAAACCCATAGGACTTAAGAGAGAAGATAGACAAATGGGACCTTATTAAACTGACAAGCTTCTGCAAAGCCAAAGAAACCATCAAGAGAGCAGGGAGACAGCCTACAGACTGGGAAAAAGTATTTGCCAACTCTAGGTCTGACAAAGGCTTAACATCCTGGATCTACAAGGAACTGAAACATACTGAAAAGAAGAAAACAAACAACCCCATTATAAAATGGGCAAAAGATATGAACAGACACTTCACAAAAGAAGACATCCGAGCAGCCAACAAACACATGAAGAAATGCTCAACCTCACTAATCATCAAGGAGATGCAAATCAAAACCACACTGAGATACCACCTAACTCCAGTCAGAATGGCAATTATCAACAACTCAAAAAATAACAGCTGCTGGAGAGGGTGTGGCGAAAAGGGAACACTTCTACACTGTTGGTGGGAGTGTAAACTAGTGCAACCTCTGTGGAAAGCAGTGTGGTGATTCCTAAAAGCTCTAAAAATGGACCTTCCATATGACCCTGCAATCCCCCTACTGGGAATATACCCTGAAGAACACAAATCACTGTATGAAAAAGATACCTGCACACGTATGTTTATCGCAGCATTGTTCACAATAGCAAGAACCTGGAAACAGCCATGCTGCCCATCAAAAGAGGACTGGATTAAAAAAATGTGGTACATATACACGATGGAATACTACGCAGCCATAAAAA
>NW_007246983.1:910-26997 GCF_000164805.1 Carlito syrichta
ATGTTCTCACTCATATAATGGACCTTGAACATCCAATGCAATACTATAAGAAAATGACTGACGGTACTGGGAAACTATGGGGGGGAGGGAGATGGGATTAACAGTAGCAAATATCTGTCGGGGGATGGGAAAACACCTCTTATCAACAGAGTGCCTGAATGAAACATAATTGCACACCCAACCCTTAATTGTACCCCACAAAACCATAATAAAAAATACTGATTAATGAAAAAAAAAAACCAGATGCACTAAAAATACCATTAATTAATAAAAATATATTCTAAAAAAAGTTTAAGCAACCCAAATGAAAGCAATAAAAAGGAGACAAAACACAAATAGGCCAAATAGAAAACAAAAATACAGTAGATACTTAAGCCTTGACGGATCAATAATCACATTAAATACATGGTAAAAATATACCGATTAAGGCCATTGCTTTGTTAAACTCTGGTCTGGCCATGTGGCACTTTGACCTTTGACCAACATATTTCCTAACTTTGGTCCCCTCCCCTACCTTGGGGAGGTGAATACCTCTCTTTCTAATCTACTTTCTAAATAAAACCATATTTTGCCAAATATATATATATATGTATATATATAAATTAAAATAAAATAATGAATTACAAACATGACCTAACATACTTTGTCTTTAAGAAACTCACTTTAAATATAATGATATGAGAGGTTGAAAGTAGAGAAATTAAAAATAACAATAAGCAAGCATTAATCAATTGAAGGCAGGAGTAGCTATATTAATATCAGATAAAGAATACTTCAAAGCAAAGACAATTATCAGAGACATAAAGTAGCATTATGTAATAATAGAGTTAATTTACTAAGAAGTCATATAACAATCCTTAAAAGATATGGCCCAAACAACAGAGCTGAAAAATACATGAAGCCAAACTGATAGTCCTGGAAGGGAAAATGGAGAAAAATACAATTATAGTTACAGACTTCAACATCTCATTCTCAGCAATTGATAGAATAATAGACTGTCAACCAGCAAGATATAGAAGAACTCAACAGCACCACTAAACAACAGGATCCAATTGACATTTATAGATTGTTGACATTTATAGAGCCTAACAACAGCAGAATATACATTCTTTTGATGCATCCATAGAGCATATACTGAAATAGATCATATTCTGGGCCATAAAAATCCTCAGCAAATTTAAAATAATTAAAATTGTATCACTAATCATTAGAGAAATGCAAATTAAAACCACAATAAGATACCATCTCAAAAGCACACCTCATCAACAAGGGTACTTGCATAGTAAACATTTGTATACCTAACCCTGATTTGTACCCCACATCTTTAAAATTAAAAAATGAAGGAACAAAAAACTCAAAAGACACCATCTCATACAATCAGAATGGCTATTAGTTAAAAGTTAAAAAATAACAGATATTGGTGACGATGTGAAGAAAAGGGAACACACTTATACACTGTTAGTAAGAATGTAAATTAGTTCAACCCTTTTAGTAAACAGTATGGAGATTTCTCAAAGAACTAAAAATAGAACTACCATTTGACAGCAATCCCACTATTAGGTATCTACAAAAATGACAAGATATGATTTTATCAGAAAATACACCCCAGCTTGTATGTTTATTGCAGCACTATTAGCAATAACAAAGTCATGAAATCAACCTAAGTTTCTAACAACTGTTGATTGAATAAAAACACTGTGGTACATATACACCATAGAATACTATGTAGCCATAAAAGAGAATGAAATCATGTTCTTCACAGCAACGTGGATGGACCTGGAGGTTATTATTCTAAGTGAAATTATTCAGAAACAGAAAATAAAATGTCACACATTATCACTTAAAGTGGGAGCTAAACAATGGGTACACATGGACATAGAGATGGAAATAATAGATAATAAATAGGGACTCCAAAAGGATAGAGGGTAGGAGAGGGGCAAGGGTTAAAAAATTACTTATTGGGTACAGTGTTCACTATTTGAATGATGTGTTCACTATAAGCCCAAGCCTTAACATTACGCTATATACCCATGTAACAAACCTGCACATATACTCCCTGAATCAAGAAAATAAAATAAAATAAAACAAAAAAGGTAATCACTCTGATTAGAATGAAAAATAAATACATAAAAATAAAATTGTACAAGCTATGTTCTCTGACCACAATGGAATCAAACTGGAAATCAATAGCAGACATGTATAATCAGAATATGTATATATCTCTCTCTCAGAAATATAAATATATATAATCTGATATATTATACATATCAGAAATAGGACAAGCTCCACATACCTGGGAAATATAATTATATGTATCTCTGAAATATGAAAATCTCCACATACTTGGTAACAAATAAGACATTTCAAAAATGTATCAGAGAGGAAATCTCAAGTAAAATCTTTAAATAGTATATTAAATTGGTCAAAAATAAAAATAGAAATAGAAAATAGCAAAATTTGCGGGCCACAACTAAAACAGTGTTGATAGGGAAATTTATAGCACTAAATGCAGACTTTAGAAAAGAGGAAAAGTCTCAAGGTAACAATATAAGTTTCCACCTAAAGAACCCAGAAAAGGTAGCACAAATTAAACTCAAAGAAAGCAGAGGGAAGAAAATAGTAAAGATAAGCAAAGGTAAGATAGTAAAAATAAAATAAAATCATAAAAATAAGAACAGAAATAAATGAAATTTAAAACAATAATAAAACAAAAAACTGAATCTTTGGAAAAATCAACATAATGAACAAATTTCTAGTAAGACTGACAGAGGAAAAAAGAGAAGACACAAATTACCTATAATAGGAATTAAACAAGAGATATCACTGGAGACCTTTCAGATGTTAAAAGTATAATAAGAGAATGCTGGTAACAACTCTACACACATACAAGTAACAACTTAAACAAAATGAACCAATTAGGAAAATACAGAGTACCACACACACCCAATACAAAATAGATCATTTGAATAACCCCATAACTATTAATAAAATTGAATTTGCAATAAATAGTTTTCTAAAAAAGAAATCTCCAGGACCAAATGATTTTGCTGGAGAATTCCATTAAATAGAATTAACATCAATTTTACACAATCTCATTCAGAAAATAGAAGAGGAGAGAACACTTTTCAACACACTTTGTGCAATTACACTGATACCAAATCAGACAAAGGCAGCACAAAAAATTATAGACTAATATTTCTTAATAATATAAACATAAAAATTCTTAATAAAATATTAGCAAATAAAATTCAGCCACATATTAAGAGAATTATACACCACGACCAAGTGGGGTTTATTTCAGGGATGCTTAGACTAGTTTAATATTCAGAAATTAATCATTGCAATCTGCCATATTAACAAGCTAAAGAAGAAAATTATATGATCATACTAATGCAGAAACAGCGTTTGATAAAATTCAAAAGCTCTCAGAGAAATATGAACAGAGAAGAACTTCCTTAACTAGATAAAGAGTACAAAAAACCTACAGCTAACCAACTAACGTTACACTAAATGATGTACAACTGAATGCTTTCTCCCTAAAATTGGGTACAAAGAAAGAGCACTTTCACCACTCATTCAATAAAGTGCTAGGAGAAGTTCTGGCTAATGTAATAAGGCAAGAAAAGAAAATATATAAAAGAAAAAATAAAACTGTCCCTATTTGCAGATGACATGATTGCCTACATAGAATTCCCAAGGAATCTACAAAAAACTTCTAGAACTAGTAAGTAAATCCAGCAAAATTTTAAGATCCAAGATAAACATACACAAATCAATTATATTTCTATAGCAAGCAATTAACACATGGCAGTCAAAACTAAAACTACAATACCATTTACAATCACTTATAAAAAATGCTTACATGTAAATCTAACACAGCATGTACAATGCTTCTATGCTAAAAACTATAAAATGTTGATGAAATAAATTGGTAAGATCTAAATAATTGGAAAGACAAGTATTTGTGGATTAGAAGACTCAACAAATATGAGTAAAGATATTGACTTTCCCCCAAATTAATATACAGTTTTAACAGAATTCCCATCAAAATATAGACAAGATTATTCTAAAATTTATATGGAAAGATAAGGAAACTAGAAGAACTAAAATTTTTTGAAAAAGAAGAATAAAGTGAAAGAAATAAGCTGACTTAATTTCAAGACTTCTATAGCTACAATAATCAAGACTGTGGGGTATTGGCAGAGAGATAGACACAAAGATAAATGGAACAGAATACAGAAATAGATCCACACAAATATGCCAAATTGATTTATGACAAAGGTGCAAAAGCAATTCAATGGAGGAAAATAACCTCTTCAACAAATGATGTTAGAGCAATTGAACATCCATAGACACACACAAAGAAAGAAACTCAACCAAAATCTCACCCCTTATACAAAAAGTAATTTAAATGAATCACAGACTCAACTGTAAAATGTAAAACTAAAAAAACACTTTTAAAAAGAAGAAAAAAATCTAGGGCTGGGCAAAAAAATCTTAGACTTAATACCAAAGCAAGACTGAAAAAGGAAAAATCGATAAATTACAGTTCATGAAAAATTTAAAACTGGGCTCTGTAAAAGGTCTTGTGAAATTGTTGAGAAGACAAGCTGCAAAGTGAGAAAAAAATATTTGCAACCACATGTGTAAAAAAGGACATCTCTAGAATATATAAAGAACTCTAAAAATTCAACAGTAAAAAAAAAATCCCAATTAGAGAATGGGCAAAAGATATGAAAAGGCATTTCACCAGTAAGGATATATATGTAGAAAATACGTGAACAGATATTCAGCATCATTAGCCTTTAGAGAAATGTAAATTAAAACCACAGTGAAATATTATTCCATATCCATCAAAATGGCTAAAATTTTAAAAAGTGATAACATCAAATGCTGATAAAAATGTAGAAAAACTAGATCACTTGTATACTACTTGTGGGCATGTAAAATAGTACAGACACTCTGGAAGACTGTTTAGCAGTTTTTGGTTTTTAAAAGAAAAAAACTAATTTACAACTACCATACAATCAAGCAATTGGACTCCTGCATTTTTGTTTTTGTTTTTTGCTCACACAAAACCTGTACATGAATGTTTATAGCAACCTTTTTCATAACCGTGAACAACCAGACACAACCAAAATGTCCTCCAATAGATAAATGGCTAAACAAACTGTAGCACATCCATATCATGCAATCATATCATGAGATACTACTCAGGATTAAAAAGAAATAATACTATTCCTACCTGCAATAACCTGCATGCATCTACAGAAAATTATGGCAAGTGAAAAAAATCTAATCCCAAAAGATTACATTGCATAATTCCACTCATTTAGCATTATTGAAATGACAAGATTATAGAAATTGAGAAGAGATTAGCAATTGTCAAAGGTTGAAGAGGGGGGCATAGGTGAAAAAGTGGGTATGGATATAAAAGGATGACATAAGGGATCCTTGTGGCAATGAACACATTCTGTATCCTGATTGTGTCAAAGTATATAGCTTGGTTGTGACAGTATACTAAAGTTTTGCAACAAGTTATTGTGGGAGAGAATTGATTTAAGGGTTCATTTGATCTTTCTGTACTATTTCTTACAGATGCATGTGAATAAACTCAAAAAAAGTTTAATTGAAAAAGTTTTTTTTAACACCAAATACAAAACCACATATTGTGCTATTCTATTTGTATGAAATGTCCAGAATAGGCAAGTTTATAAAAATTGGAAATGGTTGCCTAAGGCTGAGGGTGGGAGGAGAAGTGAATGACAGTAGCTGCTAATGGGTATTAGGTTTCTTTGAAGGATAATGAAAATGTTCTAAAATTAGATTATGGTGATGTCTTCACAATTTTGTAAATATACTACATACCACTGAACTGTATACTTGAAGTGGGTGAATTTATGCTGAGTAAATTGTCTTAGCAAAGCTGTGAAAAAGAAGAAAGGAAGGAGGGAAGGAGGAAGGAAGGAAGGAAAGAAGGGAGAGAAGAAGAAAAGAAGCTATAGTGATTATATTATAACAGACAAATGAGATTTCATGCAAAAAAGATGTTATCAGGGCTGTTCTTTAAGTATAATGAAAAGGGGGTCAATTCATTAAATTAGGAGAACCTAACAATCCTAAATATTTATGCACCTAATAACAAAGTTTCAAATTACATAAAGCAAAAAACTGACAGAATCACAAAGAGTAATGGGTAAATGCATAATTACAGTCAAAGATTCAAATATTTATTTCTCAGTAATTGACAGAATAAGTAGACAGAAAATCATAGAAGTTACAGAATATTTGAAAGGCACTATCAAACAGATTGACCTAATTAACACCACAGGACACTCCACAAAACAGCAGAATGCAAATTTTTTCAAGTGCATACAGACTATTTCATAAGATGGAAAATATTCTGTACTACAAACAAATCTCAATAAATATAAATGATCTCAGGTCATATAAAATATGTTTTCCCAATTTAATTAAATTAAGATAATCAAGTTAAAAATTGATAACAGAAATATCTCTGGAAAATCCCCAAATATTTGAAAACTAAATAACACGCTTCTAAATAATCTGTGGGTCACAGAACTCACAAAGGAAATTAGAAATATTTTTGCTAAATAAAAATAAAACAATCTAATCAAAATTGTGGGAAGCCATTAAAGCAATATTTGGTGGTGGTGGTGGTGGGCATCATATGTATAGCATGAAATGCCTATATTATAAAAGAAGGAGAGAATAAAGTATCAAATCAGAGACTCAACTTCCAGCATAAGAAATTTAAAAATAAACCTGAAATAAGCTGTAGGAGAAAATCTGCTAATAAAAATCAAAACAGAAATCAATGAAATAGAAAAGAGAAAAATAGAGAGAATCAATGAAACCAAAATCTGCTTCCTTAAGAATATCAATAAAAAGGATAAATATTCAGCCCAGCTGATTAGTGAAAATAGAGACAAGACACAAGTTACCAATATAATTTGGTAGACATTAAAAATGTATAGACTTGGCTGGACTCGGTGGCTCAGACTGTAATCCCAGCACTTTAGGAGACCTAGGCGAGTGGATTTCCTGACCTCCTGGGTTCGAGACCAGCCCAGCCAACTTGGTGAGATCTCGTCTCTACAATAAATAAAATATTAGCTGGGTGTGGTAGTGCACACTTGTAGTTCCAGCTACTTGGAAGGTTGAGGTGGAAGGATCACTGGAGCCCAGCAGGTTGATGCTGGGTTGGCCATGAGTGTGCCATTGCACTCCAGCCTGGGTGACAGAGTGAGACTCCAACTCAAAAAAAAAAGAAGTATAGACTCCACATTTATTAAAGAATAATGAGGGCATATTATAAAAAACTATATCCCAATAAATTCAGCAACTTAGATAAACTTGATAAATGGAATGATTCAAATTACCAACTCTTACCAAAGAAGAAATAGATAACTGAATAGATTTATATATATTAAAGAAATTGAATCTGAAGTTAAAAATCTTCTGACAAAACTTCAGGACCAAATAGGTTCATTGGTGACCTCTACCAAATAGTTAAAAAAAAAAAATACAAATTTTACACACTCTTCCAGATAGCTGATGAGAAGAAAATTCTTCTAAACTCATTCTATGAAACCATGTTACCTAGTTATCAAAATCAGACAAAGATATCACAAGAAAAGATACCTACAGATCCATGTCATAGATAAAATGTTTTTAGCAAGTTGAATCCAACAATCCACTTAAAAGTTTATGATTATGAATAAGTGTAATTTAACCCAGGAATTCAGGGTTGGTTTAATATCCAAAATGTATCAATGTAATTCACCATGGAAATACATTTTAAAAAGTCATATTATCTCAATAAATGCAGATAAAGAATTTAACAAAATTCAACATCCATTGAGGAAAAAATTTACAGCAAAGTATAGATGAAAAATTTCTCAACCTATTAAAGGTCATCTGTAAAAATGATTAATGCTTTCCCACATACACACCACCAAGACCAAGAAAAACACTCGAATGTCTTCTTCTGTTCAACATTATGCTAAATGTTCTAGCCAGAGTAATAAAAACATTTTTTAAAAGGATAAAATAAAATAAATCAAGATAGAAAAGGAAGGAGAAAAATTACCTTTATTCACAGACAACATGATTTTTTATGTAGAAAATCTAATGAAATCTATTAAAAGCCACTAGAATTAAGAAAGTGAGACTCCAACTCCAAAAAAAAGAAAGAAGTTTATCAAGATAGAAGGATACAAGATAAATATATAAAAATTAGTTGTTTCTATATGCTAATAATAAATAAGCAAAAATACAAATTGAGAAAACAATATTATTTACAAAAGCATCAAAAATATGAAACATTTAAGGCAGAATCTGCAAAAGATGTGAAAGACATGTACACCAAAGACCCTGAAATTTTACTGAGATAAATTTTTAAGCACCCAAATAAATGGAGATATATATACTGTGCTTATGGGCTAGAAAACTCACTACTATTAATAAAGTAAAATAGAGTTCAGAAATAGATCCAAACATAACTAAGTTTTGACAAATGTATAAAGGTAATTCAGGGAGGGAGTTTAATCTTTTCAACTAATTGTTATAGAACAATTGGGTATCCACATGCAACACTATAAACTTTGATTCATTCCATGTACCATATATAAAAATTAACTCAAAAGGGTATCGGACCTAAGTGTAGAACCTAAAACTGTCAAATTCTAGAGAAAAGAAAAGACAATCTTTATGACCTTCAGTTCGGTGAAGATTTCTTAGATACAACTGCATAAAAGAGCAAATTGGTATGCTGCACTTCATCAAAATTTAAAACTTCTACTCTTCAAAGGCACTACTAAGAGAATAAAAACACAAGCCACAGACCAACAGAAAATATTTCCAAACCATATACTCAATAAACAATTTGTATCCATAATATATAAATAACATTCAGAAATTAACAATAAGAACATAACCTAATTCAAAAATGCACAAAGACTTTACTTCATCAGAGAAAACATACAGATAGCAAAGAAGTATATGAAAAGATACTCAACATTATTATTCATTAGGGAAATGCAAATTAAAACCACAATTAGATATCTCTGTACACCTATTAAAATGGCTAAAATTAGGAAGCCTGAACATACCAAGTGCTGCCAAAGATGTGAAGCTATTGGAGTCTTCATACACTGCTGCGGAAATGTAAAATGGTACAACGAATTTTGAAAGCAGCATGGCAGTTTCTCAGAAATTTAAACCACCACCTACTATGCAATGCAGTCATTCCTCTCTTAGGTATTTACCCAAGAGAAATGAGAAGTGCACCAAGACTTCTTCTATACAAATGCTCCAGAAGCATTATTTGAAATAGCCCTACCTTGGAAACATCCCAAATGTCCATCAACTAGAGAATGGATAAACAAACTGTGGTATATTCATATAAAGAAATACTATCAGAAATGAACTATTGATATATACTACAACACAGATGGATCTCAAAATAATTATGCTGAGTGAAAGAAGGCAGACAAAAAGCATGCATATTGTACGCTTCCATTTATATAATTGTAGGAAATGCAAATGAATCTATAGTGACAGAAAGCAGATCAGTGGTTGCCTAGGGATGGGGGGGTGCAGAAGAGAAGGATCTCAAAGGGGCACAGAGAAACTTTGGGGAATGATGAATATGTTCGTGATCTTGACTATACATATGTCAAAACGCATCAAATGGTATACTTTAAGTAGGTTCAGTTTTCTGTATGTCAATTATATTTTAATAAAATGTAAAAATAAAAGGTAAAGGGATCCATGAAAAGGCACAGGAGAAGTAGGGAAGATTATCATTTTTGTCTCCTCCCTTCCCCTGATCCTGACTTCCCTAGTCCTGATCTGGAGATAATGAAGGAAGAGAGAGAGTGAAGATGAAAGGACCTTGGGGCTTGGGTTTCCCCATACTTTAACCCACTATCCTGCTCCTCTCCAAGCCTGTTTCCTAAATTCTTGGGTGTAAGAGCTGGCAATGCCCCGAGAGTTGATAAAGTCACATTCAATAGTCAGTAAATGTTTGTCAAACACTGTATTGGTCAGAGAAACAGAACCAATAGCATATGTGTGTGTGTATGTATGTGTATGTACATATATATATATGACTATATACATTACCATATATAATCTATAATTTACATACATGGATATGTATATATAGTCATGTGCCACATAATGTTTCAGCCAACAGACCGCATATATGATGGTGGTTCCACAATATCATAATGGAGTTTTTATACTTTACTTTCACTGTACCTTTTCTATGTTAAATATACAAATGCGTCCCATTGTGTTACACTTGCTTATGGATCCCTTTACCTTTTATTTTTACATTTTATTCAGTAGAGTAACATGCCACACAGGTTTGTAGCCTCAGAACAATAGGCTACCATACAGCCTGCTACAGACTTGTGTAAGTATATGCTATGATGTTCACACAATGGCAAAATTGCCTAATGGTGCATTTCTCAGACTGTGTGTGTGTGTGTGTGTGTGTGTGTGTGTGTGTGTGTGTGTGTGTGTGTGTGTTTAGAGGGAGGGAGAGAGAGACAGAGAGAGAGAAAGAGAGAAAGAAAGAGACTCTGAGAGATTTATTGGAAGGATTGGTTCACACAATTATGGGAGGTGACAAGTCCCAAGTTCTGTAGTTGGCAAGCTAGAACTAGAGATCCAGAAGAACCAAATGAAGTAACCAGTCTAACGGTAGAAGACCAATGTCCCAGCTCAAGGCAATCAGGCAGGAGAAGCGTTTTTGTTCTATTCAGGTTTTCAATTAATTACATGAGGCCCACTCACATTAGGGAGGACAACCTGCTTTACTAGTTTACTGACTCAAATGCTAATCTCACCCAGAAATACTCTCCCAAACATACCAGAAAAGACATTTTACCAAATTTCTGGGCACCCTGTGGTTGAGCCATGCTGGCACATACAAGTGCCCATTATGCTCACTGAGGGGACTCTTGTCAAAGATGTGGGGAGGGCTCAGGGAAAGTGACAGGGAAGAGTGCAGCACTGCAGGGTTAGCAATAGGGAACCACTGCCCCCCCAGGCTGGGAGCTGGAAGGGAGCAGTTACCAAAGCCCAGACCCAGTAGGTGTGGGAGAAGAGCATAAGACTGGAGCAGTGGGTTTTTCAAGAGGCATGCAGACAAGCCACAGCCCAGATGGACAGGAACAGAGAATACGTGTCTTACCTCACTCTCCTTCTGTCCCAGTCTCTATACTGCCACTTCCCGTCAACCAAGGTAGAGAGAACAGAGCCCATGGATATAGTGCATACAGATCAGCCTCTTGGGGCCCAGAGAAGGCTGGAGAGTTGTTCTGGAGGGGCCAACAGGAGATACACAGGGCAGCCATCGCAGGTGAGGACATCAAGGCTCACAGTGGTTAGTTTCAGGAACAACTAGCAGAGCCAGTACCAAACTGGCTTTTCTGACACCACTAAATCCAAAATTCTCCCTATTTCCTCCTGCTGGAGCCTGCTCCTTCCTGCCTCCAAGATGAGGCAAGAGATTTCTTTGGGACAGAAGTCCTAGGTATCAAAAGGTCTTCTCTTAATGTGAGAATTTGGTCTGGACCCCAGGATCTGCATCTCCCTGTTGCTCTAAGATCCTCTACTCCTGACCTTTGACTACTTCATGTCTCCCTTAGATATTCCAGTCACTTTCTCCTGCCTCTGAGCCTTTGAACATGCACTTCCCTCTGCGAATAATGCCCTCGCTCTCCTCCTAGCTCACTCCTACTCTTGTTCTTCTCTTACGGAGACACTTCCATTACTCACCCACCCACAATTTAAATTCAGTCCTACAGCAGAGTGCAGTGGCTGGCAATAACTTGAGAGGCTGAGGCAGGAGGATCGCTTGAGCCCAAGAATTCAAAGCTGCAGTGAGCTATGAGTGTGCCACTGCACTCCAGCCTGGGTGACAGAGCAAGACTTTGTCCCCCAAAACACTAAATTTAATTAATTTTTTAAAATAGATAATAAATTCGGACCCCCTGCTATTTTCTTATTGCCTTCTGTTCTTTCCTTTCTAAACGTATAGAATGTGTAGCTATGTATTTGGAAATATTATGATTTGTTTCATAACTGCCACTCCCACTAGCTTTTAAGTTAAATTGGGGCAGGAACTAATGTCTGTTTTGCTCATTGCTGTAAACCCAATGATTTTCACAGTGCCTGGCACGTAATAGGTGCTCAGTAAATATTTGTTAAATGAGTGAAGCAATCGGCTCTGTCAAAGTTTATGTCCAAGCAAGAGAGAGAGTTGATGAGAGGTACTAGATACCAGGGCAGATTCCCAGGCCCAGGGCTTCCCTTGCAAGGGACCCATCACATTCCAGTGGAAATTTGTGAAGCACCTCTCTGCTTTATGGCAGATTTGTATAATGCCCACATTATAGCACCAAACCTTTGGTTTAAGAAAAATTAAGCATTTTATTCCCTTGAGAAAATGATAGGGACCCCACAGAAGGAGTAGAGGTTTTAAGCTCATCCACCATTTATATCTCAGGATAGATGAGTTTATTGAGTTCTTTGATGCTTTAAAAGAAAGAAAAAGAGAAAGGATGCCTGGAGAAGGGGAGAGGAAAGGCCACCACTAAGGGAAAGAAGGGGTAGGGTGAGAAGACCAAGGAAGGTCCTGCCTAGATTCAGGTTCTTTTGGCCATCTGGTGAGCACAAAGTATGTGGCAGGCACGTACCTTGCACTTTGCAGACATTCCCCATAATCTTTATGAGCCCCAAGAGAGGCAAGACCACCTCTATCCTACCTAAGAAGCCCTCAAGAATCAAGAAAGTAAAGTGACTTGCCCAAGACCATATAGTCTGCAAGCAGAGGAACTAGGGTTTGAATCTTGATCTGTCTGCCTCCAAAATGTCAGGTTTTCTCCTTTAACTTGATAATTCCTTCCAAAAATCATGGGAAAATCTATGGAGAAAGTCACACATTTAACCCTCTCTGTGGCAAGAGGGCATGATAGACTCAGCCAGACATTTCCATCAAGAGCAGTAGAAGCCACAGGTGAGAGCCCAATATATGTAATAATCACAGTAACAATAAAGCAAAAACCATCCTGATAGTAACAGTAATAATGGTAATAGTCATAGCAGGTGTTTATGAAGCCCTGTTGCCCGGACCAGATTAATGAGGTCCTCTCACTTATCTTCACCTTAACCCTAGGAGAGGGGTGCCTTTGTCATCCTCATCTTACAGAGAAGGAAGCTGAGGTTTAGCGAGATTAAGTATTTCACCCAAAGTGACACAGTTAGTAAGTCAGGAGGCAGACTCCAGAGTTCTGACTCTGCTCTCTCTGATTTATGGAGTCCAGCCCCAAACTCTCCATTGGGATGCTGCTCTTTCTCTGGGTGGGGGGAGCTTCTTTGCTCCTCCCCAAACAGCTGCCCACCACCTAGGGCGCACCATGGCCCCTCCTCTCCTTCCCTGCATCACCCCGCAGCTATGTGGGCAAGCACCCTGCCTCTCCCCAGGCAGGGGACGCCCGATTTGCATAACTTAATTAAATTCTGCATTCTCGTTTTCGGAGGAGCAGGCCTATGAAGGATGCTGAGTGCATGGTCTTAAGGCAAATCAACGCAGATGATGAAAGAGCCTATTTCGGTTAAGCAAATTATGAGGAGGCGGGCGATGTCCTCACTCTAATAATTTCCCGTGAATTATTTATATGGAAACTGCAATTACATCGGGCAAAACAGTGTTGTGTGCATAAAGCTCACTTAATTACCCAACCACCTGTTGGGACACAGGGTCCTCCACCAGCCCGCTTCTTCCCCCAACAGGTCCTTCCTCTGGGAGGGCAGGGGAACCAGGAAGCCGAGGCAGACGGGGCTGGGAAGAAAACCATGGCTGCAAGGTGAGGTTGCAGGACTGGGGATCTCAGACCAAGTCCCCATGCCGGCTGCCTCCTGTCCAGCCTGAAAACTACACTCCTGTTCTCTAAGGCTTGGGCAGTGCCTGGCTGGTCAGCACCTCTGCCACATCCCAAAAAGGAGACAGGAAGGTGAGGAGTAAGCAAGGGGGAAGCAAGAGAGGAAGGAAGAAACAAGCTCCACACCCTTCCCAACAAACCCTTTAACCAAAGCAAATGAGAGACTCCTTTCATCAGTGCCCGGTTGTTTAACTGGAAATGAGTGTTTCCATGGCAACCATCCTGTCACATAGTATTTCTTACCACTTGCCAGCAGGAGAGGCGTTGATGTGTAGAGGAGAACCCGGCTGGGTGGGTAAGGTCGGGGAGGTGGGGGTGGCATTGTTTGTGATCCATTTGTTGAAACACAAGGTCACCTAAGCCTGTCCCTAACCTGGGACTTCTCAGGTTCATCTCTCCCTCATATGGGTGGGGCATGGGGTAAATGTTTCCTTCTACTCACCACCTCCCCTCTCCCAGGAGGAAAACATTGTAAATGTCAGAAATGTGATGGAACTGTCAAAAATACATGAAATTGGTGATATGATAAATGGTGAAACATTCTTCTTTGTTCTGTGATTGCAAAAATCATAAGATTTTCTTCAAGAAGAAGTAAAAACAAAGACAGTGTATGATCACCCGGAGAGGCTGGACAGGAATATTGGGTGTTTGTTCCAAGATGGGGGCCAGTAGCCCTCCTTCACACCAGCATTTTAATCACGATTAGTCCAGGGCCCAGGCAGAATACACGGGTCTGGTTAAAGATGGGCACAAGGGAAAGTTGTCTAAGACTTTGCTCTAGACTTAGAGGGAAGAGGGGGACCGAGGTCAGAGGCTGCCCAGTTACTTGGTTACTGGAAGTTGCTGGAGACCGAGAATCCTGGCTTCTCACTCTGATCTATCACCACTGTGTACCTTTGAGAAACTGATTAAAAGAAGGCTCTTTTAGTTAGCTCTAAAGTTCAGATACAGTGACTGTAATTCTCAGATTTATTTCATAATTAATGATATGTATATCTGGTAAGTGGATAAAATGATAACTATTTAGTAGTTTAAACTAATAAGAGTTTGTGTGTGTGGAGCACCACGTGTGTGCCAACATGATGTTGAGCTTTATATACATTTATCATAAATCTCATCTTACAGACTGAGAAACTGAGGCCTAGAGAGGTTAAGCCATTGGCCTTAGTCACAAAGTTAGGACGTGACAAAGCCAAGCTGGAAATCCAGATCCCTCATACTCAAAATTCATGCCTTTACTCCAAGGAAGAAGTTTGGAGATGATCACCCAAGTTCTCTGACAGTCAAACTCCCTGCCCATGTCTTTACTGTAGCTGGTCTCCATCCAGTCTAGGACCGGCTGCTTAACAGGGATGAAATGGAGTGTTTTTTCTCCTTTAAAGATTTACCATGTATAAATGTATGAGAATATTAAAGGCAACAATTAACTTTATTGGAAACCTTATATTCTCCAGCCTCATTAGAGCTGCCAACAAGATCTATTATTAGTATTACTATGCAGATACTGTAATAAAAAGGGTATTTAAAGTGGATGGTTTGGCAATGAAATAAAATAGCTTTTCTTTCTCTTTCTTTTCCTTTTCAAGATATATGTGTGTATCAGAGATGGTCTGGAGCAAGGGAAAAGTCCGTGGGACCTGAGGACTGAAGAGCTCGTAAAATTTCTCTTTGCCACCCCTGCAGACAACTAGAACAGTCAGGTGGGGGTGGGGTCTGGAGGTCACCTGAGTCCTCCCAGCCCCTCAGTGGGCCCGCCCCTCATGCCACATGGAAGAGCAGGGTTTCTACAGGAGAGAAAATCCTGTTTATTCAAGCAGAAATGTGTCATGGGGTCCAGCTGCTGTCTTTGTACGGTTGCAAACAAACCCCTGAGCAGTTTCAGCTTCTTGCATCTCATCCTCTCTTTGCAAAGATGGGAAATGATCTGCCTTGTTACTTCCTTATCTCTTCCTCCATTTACTCCAAATCCCCGCCTTGGGTTATAGAAAGTGGGAAAGGAAAGAGCATGCTTCCTTGCCTCCTTAACCCTGGTTTGCATCCCCTGCTGGCTCAATTCCCTTCTCGACTAAGCCTTCCTGGATGAGGTGAGAATTTCTCCCAGGCCTAGTCCAGAAACTCATGGCACCTGGGAAGCTTGGGTTTCTCATTCCTTGGCCTTGTTAACACAGGGAAGATGCTGCCTCCTTTTCAAGGCTACTTGTTCCTCCCTGCCTGCACGAGGACCACTCCAACCCTTGCTGGACATCAAGCCCTTTACTAAGGACCTGCAATAGGTGAGGCGGAAGGGGCAGCTGGCATCTGGTCCTTGACTCACTGGAAGCACCCTGACCTGCTGAAGGAAAAAGTCTCGGCTTAATTATAGGCTCAGTTCTCCTGGGAGGACTCACAGAGCTGGGCCCACGCTTATGATTATTGCTCTTTTTATTAATGCTAATAGATGTCATTTATTGCATGCCAAGTATTTACTCATTTAATCTTCATGACCACCCTGTAAGGAAGGCACTCTTGGTATATTCATTTGTGAAAGGAAAACAAGGTTCAGAGAGCAGATATAATTTACCCTGACCTTCATCCTTGCTGGCCTGGATACCTTTTTGCAGCAGCCTTTTCACTGGCCTCCCTACTCCCATTCTTGATGACCTGCAATTCACCCTTCATATGGCAGCAAGCTAAAAATCGATTGACTATGTCGGCTTTCTTTGTGCCTCAGGGCCTTTGCACTGGCTGTTTCCTCCGTCTCAATAGAAAGTTCTTCCTCCATACTGCTTTTTTCTCATCCTTCAGGCTTCACCTCAAAGAGGTCTTACCTGACCAGCTTCCCAAGCATATCTGCCCGTCTGTACATTCTATATACTATGCTGTCCCATGTCCAGAGCATAGATAGAACAGTATGTGGTACATAGTAGGTGCTTGGTAAATCGTTCTTGAATGAGTGTGGTGAGCTTGTTCAAGATTACACATTAGTCAGAGTTTGAGAAGAGAGTCAAATTCAGAACTATTTGACCCTTAACCACATAGTGTGTGTGTTTGGGTGTTCACTTGAAGAGAGAATGAGATGGGGCTGTCCAGGGCCGCTCACAGACAACGCACTGTGAGTTCAAATGTAAATCCTTCACAAGACCAAATTAGAAGCCAAGAAGTGGGAAGGGCAGGTGTAGCCCAACCTTCAACCTAGGAGGACAATGAACCCGAGGAAGGAAAGAGGGAGGGAAAGAGGGTTGGGTCAGCAGTACTGGGACACTGATGAGTAGGTGAAGTTGGCTCTAGACCTGAAGCCAGCATCATAGGGATGGGTACTGCTTGGCTATGTGAACCTCACTCCAGGCCACCAAGACCCACTAATCCTAGATGTCAATCACTGCTCTTATTTTTTGTTCCCATGGAAAGAGAGGACAGGGCTGTGGGAGAAGCTGCGGGAACCTCAGGACCAAGTCTCATGGGCTGGGTACCTAGTTTGAGGGACAGGATCTATGAACTCTCCAGTTGTGGAATTCCCTAGGGTGGGGGAGGGGACCTTTTTACCCTGAACTACCAGCTGTCAGGCTACTGGGCAAAGGTTTTTCTGTGCCATGGTACCGGCAAGCCTTCACACACACACCTACACCCAGGTAAAACTAACGGTCAGTGTGCCTTCTGTCTGTGACCTGGGAAAGGCTATTCTATATCTCACTTTCAGTTTACAGTCAAGTAGCTGACATGTCCAACAAAAATCACTGATCTCTGACTAGTGTGCACAGTTCTGAACTCTGGGGAGACAGAAAGAATGCAGAAAACACTACCTCTTTCTGGGACATTCACAATCTAACAGGGAGAGAGGACACACATAAAGGCATACTACTTAACTGGTTAAGGGCATGGGCTATGTCAGACCCAACAGACTCACATCCAAGCCCTCACGCAGCAACTGACTGTTTGACTCACATCCAAGCCCTCACACAGTGACTGACTGTTTGGGCAATTGTTTTCAGCTGTGTCCGTCTAGGTTTCCTGTGTGTACGCATATCAGTGTACACATTCCTCACAGCACTATTGCCAGAGAGAATGGCAAAGCACGTAGTGAGGTTTCTAGCGCCTACATGCTCAATAAGTGGCAGAAGTAGTTGTTGCTGTTATTGTTGTCATGGGAAACAACCCACAGGTCACATCTTAAGAAGCAGAAATTAATTAATTCATTCAACCGAACGCAGCTCATAACTGCTGAGAAGACCATGATGAAGAAATGTCATTGAATGATGCTCTGGGGGCAGACTTCTTGGAAGAGGCGAATTTTAAAGCTAGGAGATGACTCACAGAAGATCAGCCTTATCGGAAATGACTCCCTGCCGGGCTCGGTGGCTCAGCCTGTAATCCCGCGCTTTGGGAGGCCGAGGTGAGTGAATTGCCTGAGCCCGCGGGTTTGAGACCTGCCTGGGCAACTTGGCGAGACGTCATCTCTACAATAAAAATCAAAAAAATTAGCCGGGCGTGGTAGCGCGTGCCTGTAGTTCCAGCTACTTGCAAGGCTGAGGGGAAAGGATCGCCAGAGCCCAGCAGGTCGAGGCTGCGGTGGCCAGGAGCGACCACTGCACTCCAGTCTGAGCAACTGAGTGAGACTCCAACTCAAAAGAAAAGAAAAGAAAAGAAATGACTTCCAGGGCTTCTTAATTTTTTTAACATCATGGCACACAGAGAAAATGGTCATATTTGCCCTGCATTCTGGAGTCAATAGCTCAGGCTCTTCACGATCAGAGGAGACTCTGCCAGGGGCTGTCCTGACCTAGTCAAGCATCTCAAGGGAGGAGGGACTCACCATCTCAACACAGGTCACCTATCCACAGTTCAGTAGTTCCTAATGGAACGCGCTGGTTTAGAACAAGCACATTAATAGACAGATGGAAATACAGATTTGGGGAGCAGTAGTGACTTGGCTGAGATGACCCTGGGCCAGCACCAAGGCAAGAACTGAAGTCCCAGTGCTATATTGTTTGCTTTTAAAAGATGAGAGGACATCGGGCCATGGGAGAAGGTCAAGGAGCTCAGTCCAGGGCAAGGGAGTAAAACAAATTAGCATTAATGGAAGAGACCTGACTCAATAAATATTAAGTCTAACAGTAGCTAACCTGAGTGCCCACAGTGTCTCTGGCACTTCGCTAAGTGCTTGGCATGCCGTATCTCATTCAATGGTGGCAACTGCCCTGTGAGAGGTTACTGTGTTAACCAAGTTGTGATGCCAGCTTCGGTGATCACCAGATGGGCAGAGCCATGTCAGTCACCTGGAGCAGGAAGCAGGCTGATTCTATAGCCTCAGACCTCCACAGCCAAGGCTAGAGAAGGCAGGGAGGAATGGCAGACCCTGCTCCATCTGAACTGAAGGAAGCCCCCAACCTGCCCACTGTTCTCCTCCACTGCCTTCTCCACCAGCTACATCCACAGGAGCAAGCTTTGAACAGCTTCCACCTTCTCCACATGCATCTTCTGTGGCCCATCTCCCAGGTGAGATGTGTATTGGCATGGCACACACTCCACCTGCTATTTAGAGCCACCAGACAGGACTCTCAGGGGTACTAGCAACATCCAAGGAAGTAAATCATGGATATCAGCTTAATCAAAGATTTACTTGGCATGGCCTGAGGCCCAAGTCTGGCCTCTTCCATCTGGACCTGTTAAGGCCCTGGCTGATCAGACCATCCATTTGGGCCCCAATCCTTAGATGTACCTAGTCCTTTCTGACCAAGCTGCCTTCTCAGCTGCCACCTTGCAGGCCAGCCTCAGGTCTCTGCCTCCAAGGCCTCCTTGCTTGTGTTCCCTGGGTGTCCCCTCCCTTGGCTGAGTGTAGCACTTCATCCTATGTCCCACCAGTGTCTTCAAAAGCCCTCTTCTCATCACTGCTAACTCCCTGCTTTTCCAGGTCACAGTCTGCCTCTGATCTTTCCCTGCACTGTGCCACCTAAACAAACACAGCTACAACATCCAGATGGCATAGTAGAAATGAGAATAAAATCCAAATTCCTCCACTTGACTGCTACATGACCTTGACCTTGCCTCCTTCTCCACCCTCAACTGACCCCGCCCTGGCATCCTTCTATACCCCCATCTCCTGCCACTTTCTCTCACACCCAGTTAAGCATGCTGACTCTGGATGGTGGGGGGTTGCTTCTGTGAGCACAGAAAACATTCCTACTGCAAGGCTTTGTGCAGGCTTTTCCCTCTGCCTGGAACACTTGACCCCCAGCCCTTCTCCTGACCCTTACTCATCCTGCATACCCACGTTTGTATGTTGCTTCTTCAGATGAGTCTTTTCTGAGCACCCAGCCTAGAGAATAATTCCCTACACTACCTTTCTCTCTCATATCACCTGTTACTTCCCTTCATGCCACTTGTAAAAATCGAGGAAGATCTATTCATCCTCCCCCACCCCCAAGGCATGTTCCTTGAATGTTGACCATGTCTTCTTATACTCCATCATTCGTTGGCTGGCATAATTCCTGACATATATTAGGCATTTCTTTAAAATCAGTGGAATAAGGGATGGATTGTGCATCCTGGATTTCAATTCCAACCTTGTTGCTGACTAGCTGAATGAGCTTGGCCAAGTCATTTCCTTCCTTGAGTCCTCAGTCTCTCCTCTATCAAACAGGGATGGAGAGGATGATGGCTGAAGTCATCCCTAAGGTTCTTCCAGTCCTGCTCCTGTTGCAGCCAGGAGGAGACATAAAAGCCAGCATTAAGAGGAAAAATCACGAATCATCAGAGGCAAGATCTCACCTTCCTCATGCCCAAAATAAGGCACCAGAAGGCAAGAGGTACAAAAAAAAATTCCATTGTAGGAGAAGCAGCTCCCACACAGGGACACAGCTTGAAATGGAGACAGTACTAGGGCTGGTAGACCTTGGCAGAGCCCTGGAGACCCAAGGGGCCACGGTGGAGGCTGAGATGGGGTGGTCTATAGGAAGAATAGCCCCTAGGCCTTAGTCCAGTACTGGTTGGTAAACAGGAAGCCTGGGTGCTTCCATTCCACAGAGCTCTGCACCTCTGTGATGGAGCACGTGGGACGTGGAATAGGCATGGAGGTTATCATCAAAAAAAGAAAGCTGTTTCATCTGTGTTTTAAATATTAAATGACTCCACCTGAGACTAATCGCTCCTGGCCCCTCCCGTCTCCCAACCCAGCTCTCAATGCTTCATTCAAATTTTATTTCTTTGCTGACACCCCTCCTGGGGTTGAGTCCATTGCAAGGAGTCCCCACTTTTATTTCTATTTCAGCCTCCCCCCATCCATGTCTGCAAATTTCCTTGGCTCAAAGGCAGCTCCAGAAGCCAGGCTGGATGGGATATATCGTTCACTGTCTAATCAGGATCCGAGGCACCCAGTGGGTCAATTCCAACTCCAGTAAAGTGTCTAAGAGACTCTGAGTTCTCAGGGCTCCCAAAATCTAGAGTCCCATGACCCACTGTTTTGTCTCCTCTTAGAATTCATTTATCATACTGATGTTTAGGGCAGACATAGACTGCAGGGGTGTGTGCTGGGCCTAGGGTATTGGGTGATCTTGCAAATTAAGTCTCTTCTATATTAGCCCTTTAAGCATCAAGTGAAGGCCCAGCCTCACCATTTGGTCCTGAGCCTGCTGTGGCTCACATGGGTGGCTTCACCAGCCAAATAGTGCCAGAGGGTTCAGGGACTTAGATGGTTTTGACTTTCCAAAGATCTTCCTTTCTCTTTTCATATTTGAGCCCCATGGCACCCCCCGCCCCCCCCCCCCAGTAGCAGCTGTGGTCAAAAAGCCAAGAGGAAAAGATAGAGGCCTGATTCTGCCCCTCAGTGATCATGAGAAAAGATGTCTCACAACCTCAATTCCCTCCTCCATCAAGTGAGGAGGGGCCTGGTGAACAGGTGAATGTTGTAGAGAGCAGAGCACGCTTTAATAACCCCATTCTAGAGAAGAGGAAACTGAGGCTCAAATCACAGATGCAGTTCACCTGCGATCTCAGGATGGTTGGCTGAAGAACCAGCCCTGGAATCCCTCCCCAGACCCCTGTCCTCAAGTGATTTCTATGGAACCAAGGGAATATCATAACTACCACACTGGACGGCACAGATGTGGAACATTTCTATCATCACAGAAAGTTCTATCAGACCAAGCAGATTGGAAATTATCAATATCTGTATTTCCCACCCAATCAGATTGATCTCCTTACAGGCAAGAGCCTCTGCATCCTCATCTCTGTGCCTCCAGTGCCTAGCACCATACTTGGTATCAAAAGTGCTCAAACATTTATCAGATGGAGCTGTTTGCTGGCAGAAAGCCTTGCCGCTCAGCTGGCATCTGGGTCTCAAGTTCAGGGTAGGGAGCGCTGTGATGGAGAGTGGGGTATGTGAGGGATGGAGAGTCCTCATCCTCGGACGGGGCTGCCGGGATCCTGACTGTGGAACGGACGGTCTCACTAGTCCATCTGTACTCTATGAGGACAGGCACAGGGAGCACCTAGCACTGAGTAGGAATGGGATGGGAGGGAGGAAGAGGACACCATCCAGGAGGGAAGCCAGCAGAGGGCGCCTCTCCCTCCACCTGCACTGACAGTTCCAGCTGGGCGGCTGCCTCGTTAGCACCAGGAGGCAACCCTGCTAATTACCAAACCCAAACTTGGGATTTGCATTTTTATGAAATACTCACATAGGAGGCAATCTTTTCCCTAAAAAAAAAAAAAATCAAGATGGATTGGGGTAGAAAAAGCTCATACCAGTACATACTAATTCAATCTAATCTTGGTCATTTCAGTTTCCATAAGAAAGTGCTTTCATAAAGCTACAAAGCTAACATCCATAACTCTCCAGTTTCCCCAGACAGGATACCTCTGCATTAAGTTTCCCATTTATCTTCGGAGATGGCAAATCATCCATTTATAATGGGATCTAATAATGCGAGCTCCCGTCGCAGTCCCAGCCACAGGAACGCACCTCGGATCCAGAGACACTGTTTTGGGCCTGGGACTGTTTCATCTTCTGGGTGTCTGCATGTGCAGTGGCTGGTGCATCAGCGCACCTCACGGCTGTGGTCGCATCTGTGTGTTGGGGGAAAGGGTGCGGCCTGCAGGAAGCAGGCACACTACTCTCACCAGCCAGTCCACACCCTTTCTAAGACCGATGGGGAAGGAGCTGACCTGGCCTGCAGCTCACTCTTTAAGGTACGGAGATCTTTCTATAGGGATGACAATTTGTAAAGGAACAGCAGTTAGTAGACTGACACAGAGCAGGCACAGTCACAGGGTACAGCACCCAACATGGACTTTCACCAGCAAGGGTGTTTATGAAAGTGGGAGGGGGCACACCAGTGGCAAAGCAGGGTAGGGAGAAGGACTGGGCAGGGGGAGGAAACCAGCTTTTATGCAGCCCATGGACAGCCTTGGCCAACCCAGAAGGAGCTCTTGAGCCTAGAAAGGCCCTTGGGAGCCATCCCCAATCCAGCCTAGATAGCCAGGCCTTCTCATTCTCGTCTATCAGGGCATGTGAGCCACCCTAGAAGGGCCATAACCTCAGGCAGCCTCCCTGCAGCTGAGGCAATTGCTGGACTGATCACTGAAGCCAGTCTGATGACCACTTTCCCAGCAGCCAGTCAGCAAGTTCTTCATTGACAGGGGATCTGGGCTGCACTTGACAGTACTCACCACACCTACTGAACAACCCATGTCCTTCTCCCCTATTCTTCCACCCCAAGAGTATTGTTTCATCATATGACACCTGTGGCCTGTGGTGTCAGGCCTTGTGGGGTCACAGGCGAAGAGCCCAGCTCACTGCTCAGTTTTAGGCCCTGAACTGTCTCTGGACAGGTGCCACAGAAAAGCCTTTCAGGAGCTAAACTAAAGATCTGAAAAGGCATCGAGAATGATATAATGGACATTGGAGACTCCGAAGTGAGGGGAAGGGTGAAGAGACGAAACATCACCTAGTAGGTATAATGTGCGCAGGTGGGAGTGGTGGGTACACTTAAAGCCTAGACTTCTTCGCCACTATATAATGCAACCATGTAACCAAAACTGATTTGTACTCCCCAAAGCTATTGAAATAAAGGAAAGGAAGTGTCAAAAGAAAAGTCCTTCAGGGCAGGCCTGATCAGCCCCTGGCTCATCATCTGTGGGAGACAGAGGGATCCTGGGAGTGATGGAGTTGGGGCCCAGCCCTGGCTCATGCTGGCATGGGCTGGGGGCACAAAGATCAGACAGAGCCACATCAACAAGCCTTGATGGAGCATTCTGGGTACAAAAACTAGCCCTGTGCTCTCATGGGGCACAGAAGGTACGGATCCCATCCCAAAGGAGCCTACCAGACTGCTTTCAGGGTACCTCCTGCCTGGTAGGGAGGCAGGTTTGCCATCCCCTGCTGTCTCATATGAGTGGGGAGTGTCCTGTATCCAATCTCCAGGCCGGGACAGGGAGTTCTGGGTGGAATCTGATGCCGTTTCTGAAGTCCAGCAAAGGTCAGACAATTATCACATGTTAGATATGGAAGGAGGGCATCCTTAGGGGTCCTGACTCCCATATAAGACAGGGATTCCCTTGTCTTCCTTTGGGCTCTCCCAGAAGCAGGCACCAGAAAGAGACTGGAATTCAAGTGCAAATCGCTTATTTAGGAGGTAAAACCAGGAAGCATCAGAGAGAGAGTGGGGAAGAGCCGCAGGAGAGGGAAGGTAGCCAGTGAGGGACTCACCACCCAGCAAGTTTCCACCATGGGGAGGCAGAACTTAATTCTGCCAAAAACTCTGGGAAACGGTGGAAAACACTTGCCTCGGCGTGACCCCATCCAAGAGGCAAGGGAACTGGGTCATTTGTATACCAGCTCTAGTCTGCCATTGATTGAGGGCTGTTCCTAGGGGCATTTGTTCCCTGGCATTTCCAGTTTGCTGAGTGGGCAGCAAGATAGGCCCTGGGGAGAGAAAACACTCTCAGGCAGAGAAATGCAGGTGCTGGTGGTTGAAAGCTGGCGAGTGTGCACTGGCAGCATAAGGGAAGGGGGGTATGGGCAGGTTATCCACAGGAGACCTCCCTTTCTGTATCCCCAGAATCTATTCATCCAGCCTCTAATCAGACTTCTACAGTGACAAGGCGCTCACTACCTCACACAGCCACACATTGATCATTGGACAGTTCAAGTTCTCAGAAAGTTAAGCCAAAATCTGCTCATTGGCCAGTCTCAACCCAGTGCATTCCACCAGAGCCAGGGCAGGAATGTTTGTCTCTAAGTTTCACTGCTATCTCCCCAGCATCTGTAAAGAACACCTGGCATGTGTTAGGTTCAGTAAAAACGTTATGAAGGAGTAAATGCTAGTATGCAGGCACAGCGTCTGCCTACAAGGAGTTTACAGCTTTTTCCTATTTCTAGCTTGCTTTTCCACTTACATCTATGTGCTTGGACCCTCATTTTCCCCATGTGTTTAAGCTCATAGCACAGTGCCTGGAAAAAAGCTGAGCTCCAGGGCTAGTGCTCATTCATTCATTCAACAAGCGGTAATTGAACTCCTGCTATGCGTCAAACACTCTTTCTAGGTGCTCCGGGCTCTGGCCTTCTCTGAAGCACAAAGTGTTAAGATGATGGTAGAAGGCAAAAACCACCAGTGATCATTATGATTTTAGAAAAGACATGAAGAAGAATGAAATGATGTTATTTGCAGCAACATGGATGGAGCTGGAGATCATTATCCTAAGTGAACTGACTCAGAAAGAGAAAGTCAAACACTGCATGTTTGTACTCACTCATATATGGGAGCTAAACAGTTACAAAAATGGAAATAATAGACACTGTGGACACCAATAAAGGGGGAGGTGTGGACACCAATAAAGGGGGAGTTAGGGTGCAGAAATTACCTATGGGCTACAATGTTCACTCTCTGGGATCCAATCCCCACCACCACACAGTATGTCTATGTAACAAATATGCATGTGTATCCCTTGAATCTAAAATAAAGATTTTTTTGAAAGGCTGGGCTCGATGGCCCAGCATGTAATCCCAGTACTTTGGGAGACCAAGGCAAGTGGATTGCCTGAGCCCGTGGCTTTGAGACCAGCCTGGGCAACTTGGTGAGACCTCGTCTCTACAATAAATCAAAAAATTAGCCAGGCATGGTAGTGTGTGCCTGT
>NW_007246983.1:27193-27910 GCF_000164805.1 Carlito syrichta
ACGTGCACACACACACACACACACACACACACACACACACACACACACACTCTAGCTCACAGCTCATTTACATATTCCCTTTCACCGAGTTGGTCCTCCCAACATGGACACTGAGGCCTGGCCAGTCCAGGAAACACTGTCTTCAGGAAAGTCCTCCAGGAGAAGGGACAAAGAGTGGTTTTTCTCACAGGCCCCAGGACACACTTCCTGCTGCCCTTTAGGGCTGGGGGAACTCGGTTCTCAGAGCCCCTCCTGTAAGGATCCCCAGCTCCCTCTGCCATTTGTACTTCCTTTGAAATGTCTCTGTGTGTGGAGCTGTATGGGGGAGCGGATTAGCTCCCCTTCCTGAAATATGGCTCCGGTGCCAGGAAGAGCAAGCTCGCATCAGCACGGCGAGTTAAGCTTTCTGCCTCTAGCCGAGGGCTTAGCGGTGCAGATTACAACAGCAGGTGATGAGCTACGTTAGCCGCTGCTGTGGAGACTGTGAAAATCCTGTTACAGGGCAAAGGCGTTTTAGCTACAGCTCCAAATTTCAAAGAATGATTGAGTTGGAACGTGGCAGGCAGGAGGCAACTGGGGACCAAAATTATTTGACTTAAACTGAGAACAGGGCCTGAGGGGGCTTCCGGTACAGAGGGTTCCAGAGAGGGACCCAGGTGTGCCACCCCTGCCCCACCATCCCCTGGGTAAAGACTTGGTCCTCTCTCCCCAACAGTA
>NW_007246983.1:28030-46860 GCF_000164805.1 Carlito syrichta
CTCCCACCCCCTCCTTCCCTTCCCCTGCCCATCAACAGCATAAGGAGCCTCCATCTGCCTCAAATCCCATCTTCCTCACCAATCTGTAAACTCCTGGACATCAGAGTCCAGGTTCCTTCAACCTCGTGGGGTTTAGTACAGCTCCTGGCACATGTAAATACTCAGTGAAGTTTGCCAAATGAGCAACTCATTCCTGCCTCAAAGCCGCGTCTGGCCTTGTTCTGCCTGGTTTCTAGACTCCCCACCCCTCCACCCCCACTGAGTTCCTGGGAACCCTCATTTTTGTGTGGCCATCCCTGGTTCCTTGGAAAAGAAACAGTACCTGGCTAACTGACCTGAATCCAACTGCAAATGAGTCACTTAGGGTGAGGGAAAGATTTGTAAAACCAATCAAGAAAAAGAATGAGCCTTGACTGTTTGCTTTACCCTGTTCAATGGGAAAATGATAAAGTCACAGAATTTAGCATCTCGCTAGAGTTTTTGAGTTCTGTACACCACCACCCCCACCCACCATCACCTCATCAATCCCCCCAAACCTTCCATCCCACTTTGGCCCTCACTTACCTTTAACTAGGAAGTGGCTTGATGGGGTACAAAGAGTATTTGGACTTGGAGACCACTGGGAATCTGGGTTCAAATCCTAGATTTTCAAGTCACTTAACCTTTCTGAACTGTTGTTTCCTCACCACTAAACTGCCCGACTTATAAGCTATATTCTGAGACAATGTCCAAAAAAAAAGCTTCTCAGCAGTGAGCACACAGTAGAAATTAATCAAATAACAGTGGCATTGTTATTGCTGGAATCCTGGCTCCCCATATGCTAGATCTAAACATTGCCCCTCATTCCTAAGGAAACCCAGTTTTCAAAGGACAATAGGCCCCTTGATCTGATCCTCATAACCCTATTTAAGGCAAATGGTTATTATTCCCCTTCACAGAGTGGAAACTGGAGCTTGGAGAAGTAATTCCCCTAACACTCCTTGGGGAAGAAATATGAAGGGTAGGAATGGAAGCCAGGTTTGGGGGCCAGAGCTCTGGGAGCCTCTCAGGCAGGAACAGCTGCCTATCAAAGGGCATCCTATCCTGGGTGGGATTCATTGTCCAATAGATAAAGATGACGGCAAATCTTTCTTTCCTCAGTCCCTTCCTCCCTCCTTCCACCCTTTCCCTTCTTCCTCACTTCTTTCTACCACATAATGATTAAGCGCTTGCCATATGCTCAGTCGGCTAGCGGTGAATGTGTGGGATAGAAAAGAGACGGTCTGGTCCCTGCTGAAGGCAGCTCACAGTCCAGCTGAGGAAATGAAATGACAATTACAACAAGTAATTTCAGAACACTGGGCCACATCCCAGAGGTGTGTGATGGCGCTCCAACTAAAATGCACACGTAAGGTCAGAGGACAAGAGGAACGGACAGCTGTGCCATGCACGAAGCAAGGAGGAGAAAGCTCCAGGGCTCGGGAGATCCTGGCATGATGAATAGAAGCTCCCAGGAGACAGATTGCCTAGGATGGAGCCGTGCAAGATGAAACAGTCTGCCTGGAAGGATAGTGAGTTCCCCATCTCTGCAGGTGTTCAAGGAGTGTCTGTCGGGTGATTCACTTCAGACCCCTCCAGCCAAAAGACTCTCCAAATTGATAACAGTTCCTGTTAAAGAGTCCATTACAAGAGGCAAGGGGGTGCAGAAAGGTCAGCGCACATTCTCTCTGGAGAAGCCGGAGCTTCTCCGAGCAAGGTGCAGATCAACCGCTCTCCAGCTCAGCTTAATGCGGCTTCAGTGCCTCATCTCACATAAGCCATTCCTCCCTCCACCTCCTTGTGCCGACTCCTCCAGGCCAACATTGAGAGGACCCGTGGCGGCTGCTTCTTTCTCCAAGGGAAAACAAAGGAGAAAGCATGCAAAGACCATCTGAAAATCCCCTTGTTTGCTCTCCTCCTCGGAGTCTCTGCAGAACACGGTCTGGCAATGTCCCAAACAAACAGGGAGCCAGGCCCCACTCCGCTGTGCCCTTTACAGAGGCTCCTGTTAGCACCTCCTCTAGCAGCAAGGTCCTGTCCTCTGATATGGGGGGAGGAACTGCAGAACGCGAGGCACTCTGGGGCAGTGAGCCTCTCGGCCGTCCACCTCCTCCTCTCTTGGGTGCTATAGCAATGAAGGGACCTCAAGGCTACCTACCCTAGGGAGCATCCTATATCAGCTGAAAGGTTTTCAGCCCTAGGATCCCAGAGTTGGAAAAGGTGGCCCTCGGTAAGCGTCTCCTCCAGGCTCCTCATTCAGGGACTACTGAAGATAACACGGCAGTGCCAACCCTGCAGTGACTTCCTGTGCTGGCTGCCAGCTGAGCTCCCCGGGGTGCCTGGGCAGAACTATACTGTTATTGCTAGAATTATGCTAAACTCAGTCATTGCCCCCTCTACCCTCAGGCAATGCAGTTGGCAGAGACTGCACAGGCACATAACATCCTGAGAGATGTAGCAGAAAGAGGAGACTTTGAAGTACACCAGTTCTGGGTTCAAATCCCAGCTCCTGCAATTAGCAGCTATATGACTCTGTGCTTGTGATATAAGCTCTCCATGCAGCAATGTCCTTGTGGTTAAAATTCAGATGAGAATGGCCCAAGACGGATGTGTGTGCAGCTCAAAGGATGTGATGGCACCGCTTTTTTCCCCTCTCTGAGGCCTGGGGAACAGAGATGAAAATGGCCTTTCTGACATCCTTTCTCCAGAGGTCCCAAGATATGGTTCTTACTGGTTCCAGTCACTGTTTTCTGTGACTTACCAGGAAGCAGAAAGGTACAGGGAAGGGGCGCCCTTATCCTGAAAGTCAGCTGTTTCTCTAAGATAAATCCAAGTGCAGGCCAACCAGCATCACCCTTTCTGGCCAGAGCAGCCTGACATGTTCCAGTCGAACACAGCACTTGAGTGTGTCAGAGAGAGGGAAGACAGCTGAGGCAAGGGGGACTGGCTGTACACTGTGGGGAGAGGCAACCTAAAGAGAATGGGAAGCATCTTCTAGATGGATCACCCAAGGCCTTTGCCAGGAGCAGTCACTGAGGTGAACACGCTGGGCTCTGTCGAGGGGCTATCCCTCCCCTGTAAGATCAGATAAGGTCAACAAGGCTGATTGGGGAACAGTAGGAAAAAAGTGTGAAGGCTAATTTTATGTGTCAACTTGACTGAGTCACATGGTGCCCAAATATCTGGTCAAACATCATTCTGGGTGTTTCTATGAGACTGTTTTAGGATGAGATTAACATATAAATCAGCAGACTGAGTAAAGCAGATTGACCTACCCAGTGCGGGTAGGCCTCATCCAATCAGTTAAAGGCCTAAAAAGACAAAAAAGGCTCACCCTCTGCCAAGTATGAGAGAGAATTCCTCCTTCCTGATTGCCTTTGAACCCAGGACAGCAACTTTTTCCTGCTTTGGGGCTCAGACAGAAACATTGGCTCTTCCTGGATCTCAGGCCTCTCAACCTTCAGACTGGAACGTACACCATCAGCCCTCCTGGTTCTGAGGCCTTCAGGCTCAGACTGAAATTTACAACTGCAGCTCGTCTAGGTCTCCAGCTTGCCAATTTACCCTGCAGATTTGGGACTTGTCAGTCTCCATAATCAAGTGAGCCAGTTCCTTATAATAAATCTCTTTATATATCACACACGCACACACATACACACACACGCACATCCGATTGGTTCTGTTTCTAACTCTGACTAATACAGAAAGGATCCTACCCAACACTGCAAAAGATATTCTAACACCCTGAGCCACCCAGCCATGGGACGAGTCACCTTGTGGGGGGACAGTTCCTATCCCTGGATGCACAAAATCAGGGCCCTATCTGGCATCCATGCACCTAGTCAAGGAAATAAGTTCTATATATTTTCTGAAGACTTTTCCATCTCTCAGAGTCTATTATTTTAAGCTAGAGAACAGGAAAGTGTGATGTGGCCTTCTTCTTCCTAGACGTTGGCCAGGGCAGTGTAGCCAGAGGGTAAGGAGCCAAGGGAATCCACTTCCTCCACAAACTTTTCTTTTCAACCTTAACCCACTTAGATCGGATGAAAAGGGAAGTTGGTTTTTCTAACTCCCAACCCTGTGTTCTCTTTGCACCATGATGCTGAGAGAAGTATGAAGACAAGAAGGAGGAAGATGAGAAAGAAATTCTGGAGAGGTCTGGGATGCATAAGAAGCAGGAGCTGAGCGAACAATGTGTGGGGCAGCCCAAAGGAGCTAAGAGAAGACATCCCAGCACCCCGGCCCCACGCCTATTCCATAATTCACAGAATGACCTGAGGGTCTCTTGATGATCACAGAGGACTGTATTCTCTCTCTCCAGAAGGAAATGATGGGAGAACGATAAAGATATGAAGAACACTTAACCTAGAAAATTCTGATTCTTCTGTTCTTTAAATTAAGATTTAAAGGAAAATGGCATTTTTCTTGCTTGAGATGGTTTTGGAATAAACCTATTATGAGGAAAAAGTGAGGGTAAAAGATTTACTCTGTGGCTGTGACAGCAGGTCTGGAATGAAAAAGAATCTGACCGATTCCCACTCACTCTCTTCCTCCTCTTCTCCATCTCTCTCCCACTTCTATGACCCTCCCCATAGACCCCATTCACAATTCCTCCTAAAATGTGCTCCTTCTTGCTCTCTGACTGGTTTTGCCCCGATATCTCAAAGGGGACCTGAAATGACCACCTGGATGCTGTGGTTCAGAGATGAGTCAGACAGGGCAGCAGTGGCCCTAGTGAGTAAGTTGATGACCTGGAAATGGCAGCTGGGGGTAGAGCTGGAAAAACACAAGGTGGGGCTCCTGAGCAGAGGCTAGGGTGCCCTGGGTGTCCAGCCTCAGTAAAGGGAGCTCCTGGGGAGGGAGGACTTCACCCCTTGCCCCCAGAAGGCCAAGCAGACAGTGTCAACAAAGGGGAGCATAACTTGAGCCACTAGAAAGGCCCAGATTGTTACGGGTTGAATTGTGGCCCTAAAACTCGTATTTTCAAGTCCTAATTCCCAATACCTCAGAATATGACCTCATTTGGAAATAGAGTTTTTATAGAGATTATCAAGTTAAAGTGAGGTCATTAGGGTGAGCCCTAATCCCACATGCCTGGTGCTGTGGATTGAATTGTGTCCTCCCTCCAAAATTCACACGCTGAAGTCCTAACATCCAGTGTGACTGTATTTAGAGACAGAGCCTGTGAGGAGGTCATAAAGGTCAAATGAGGTCATAATGATGGGAGGCTAACCTGACAGGGCCGATGCCCTTATAAGAAGAGGAAGAGCCACCAGAGCTCTTCTCTCCCCACTCCACGTGAGGACACAGCCAGAAGGCTGCCATCTGCAAGCCAGGAAGAGTCCTTACCAGAAGCTGACTTTGACAGCACATTGAACTTGGATTTTCCAGCCTCCAAAACTGTGGGAAAATAAATTTCTGTTGTTTAAGCCTCATAGTTTGTGGTAGTTTGTTATAGCAGGCTGAGCAGACTAATACAATTGGTGTCTTTATTAAATGGGGAAAAAAAAGGAAATTTGGACCCAGAGACAAACCCAGGGCTAAAACAATGTGAAGAGACACAAGGAGAAAACAGCCATCTACAGACAAGAAGAGAGATCCACAGCCAGACCTTCCCTTATGGCCCTCAGAAGGAAACAACCCTGCTGAGACCTTGATTTTAGACTTCTGGCCTCCAGACCTGTGAGACAACACATTTCCGTGGTTTAAGCCATCCAGTCTGGGGCACTTTGTTACAACAGCCCTAGGAAACCCATACACTGGACTAGATAGTTACATCACAGGTCAGAGATGGGTAGGGTAAGGTTTGCCCTTCATGCAGCCCTCTGCTCTAAAACCTCCTGCTGGCCTAGAGGGGGAATTGATTCTCAGACCCCAGGGTCCTCCTTTCTTGTTGACTGTGTTCTGGGTCCCTGGAGTTCCAATTTATCATCTTATTTGTGGGGGGAGTCTGGATTCCAGACAAGGCCTTATTTTGCTTTGCAAGAAGAAATCATTTTTAATCAGGCAACAGTGACTCTCTGAGAGAGAAATCCATGGAGACAGAACAGGCCTGGTGCCAGTGAGAAGGCCAGTTGCCAGAGCCCAGTTCCCTGTTTTAATTCCATGGCTCATGGGGGAGGGCATCTTCGCCCTGTTGAAGGGGAGGAGAAAGACAGGGGTACTTATCAGCAGAAGCAGATGCCCTCCCAGAGGCCTGACTGGTGCCCTTCTCTTGCTGGGGCCTACCCCGGCATGGTAGTAAGCTGAATTGGAAGGGACTTGAGGCAAAGGCAAGCAGAGGCAAAAGGAATGGGGTGGACTTAGAAAGGAAAGGTGGTGGCCTAGCACCAACAGCTCAGCTGTCCCCCGCCCCTCCTGCTCCCTTGCCTGTTCCCCCAGCACATGACGAAGGACCCCCTGCCATGAGCTTCCAAGGAGAAACAGAGACAGGGCATGGAGTCACGCAAGCAGGAAGGAATCCGGTGGGCATCCAGAGGAGACTGGCATGAGAACAAGGGACAGAGACAGGAGTGAAACACGCTCACACAACACTGCCTCCCAAGACTGCCGAGACGCTTCAGAAAGCACATCAGTCTGGCTTTCTGGTCGTCTCCAGACTGCACCACCAGCACCTCTGGGATTCTCCCATCACTAGAAATTAGCGAAAACGTGGCAGTCGGTACCCCTGGCCATCTGCCCCTGCCCAGCTGAAATGCTCCTCTAATCAGCCCTGAATGTGGTCGGCATAATAGCTGGAGAGAGGAGCCCGCTCCCCAAGGTGGGAAGGGGAAAGAAGGAACATGGATTTCCAGATCATAGAATGAAATCCCGAAGCCATCAGGTTGATTTGAGATTCTGGCAGACACGCAAATCTGCAGAGAAGATACTAGGGTGGCTTAACAAACAAATTCAAAGCAAGAGACAACGGCACCGAAAACAGTTCTCTCCACAACAGGCACTCTTAAAAAAGCTTTGAATCCTCAGTGATGGATCCAGAAGACAGACCAGCATTTCAGCCAATGGTGGCGGCAGCCTGTGTCTTCGGAAGCCAGGCGCATCAAGTTCAGTTTCAATAAGTGCACTGAAGAATCTGAAGCTTAGATGGTATTTCCAAGTCACTGCAGAAGGCAGATACACTTTAGAGCAGGCAGACCAGGGTTTGGATCCTAGCTCCACTTCTGACTAGCTGGGTGGCACAGACTAGTCACATAAATCTCTGAACTTGCTTTCTTTATTTTTAAAATAAGGATTTGAGTATCAACATCATAGGTTTGGTAAGTGGATTAGATGAGATTAGTAAAGAGTCAGACACATAGTAGATGCTTAATAAACATTCTCCTCATTATGTCCCCACACACACAAACACTTCCTTTCTACCTAATGCACCAATATTTTAGATAAGATTCATAGTAGATAATAAACATTCTCCTCATTACCTCCTACACACACACACACACACACACACACACACACACACACACACACACACATACACACACATCCTACCTAAATACATCAACCTCCTAGGTGAGACTCATGGGTTGCCCGTGCTCTGTTTGAAAATCTCTAGTGATAGAGAACTCACCACCATGCAAAGAAAGCCACTGCATTTGGACAGCTCTCACGGTCAAAATGCTGTTCTGCTTACCACAAAGCAAATCAAAATCAGCCTTTCCATAATTCCTCACTGGTCCTTATTCTGTGCCTCACGCTGTCTGTCAAAGAAGCTACATGAAGGAGAGGAGTGTGCTCTCTTTTCTTCAATAACAATTTCTGTCATCATCTGTACCTTCTCCCTTCTCCCCTCACTTCATCCGTTTGTTCACCCACTCACTCATTCAACAGGTGACTAAATAGCTCCCTCAAGACACTGCAGCAGGGCACAAAGACAATAGTCCTGAATTTATTCTAAGCCAGGAATCCCCAGCTGACTAATAGCTAAGAGTAGCTTTGTAAACTTTTCTTTTCTTCTTCCCCCCTCCAGAGGCAGTGCAAAAGGAAGGGAAGGAAGGAACTAACTTTGGCAGAGCCTCCGGATAGAAGGCCGTGCTCTGGGGGCCTCCGGAGAATCTGAAGGTTGGTTGCAGAGGAAGCATGGTGATCCTAATTTCTCGTTCCCAATAGGACCTAAATCCACTGTACATGGCAGGAAACCGCTCTTTACTTTGAGATGAGCCAGCTCAGTCTTATTTGCAAAGCTGTCCCCAAAGTCCCCACAGGAAGTTTAATATCACCATAAAGAATCGTTATCTTCTCATGTGACAACTTCTCGCTCTTTAAAGGAATCGTCTGCGTTTGCAGTGAGCAGACCTCTTCCTCTTTCCCCCTCCTTTACCTGACACTATTTGGCTCCCGATAATTACATTAGGTATAGAAACTGACTTTATGTTGCTAATAATTATACATGCTTACAAAACAGATGGGTCTGGAGATGTGGAGGGGGGAGCATTTATGGACTCGGAAATGAGATGTTTTGTTGGAAGGAAATGGATAGTTATTTCCAGGTTTTATTGCTGTGTTTCGTAGGACTCTTCTTAAATCTTGTTGATAATACTTTGCCTATATTGCCTTCCGTGCGTTTTATAAGACTTAGCTCATCAATCCTGGCCGTGCAGAGAAAATGGCATTAACTGCCTAGAGCAGAAGGGGAAGCCAGAAATGACAGGGGCAGGCCAATACCACTTGGAAGAGGCATGCACTCGGGAGTCGAGAGATTCTCTCTTACCATTGGAAGATACTTGATAGAGAAGGGACTCTGAACTGGGAATGCGTATCCTATGAACTTTCTGAATCAGAAGAAACCTTAAAAATCACCTGGTCAAGCAGTGAGTATCAGCATCATCTGGGAACCTCCTAGAAATTCAACTTCTCAGGCCTCGCACGGGACTCTGGGGTGGCCTCCAGGTGATTCTGATGATTGCTAAAGTTTAAGAATCACTGACTTTGCTCAAACATTTCATATTAAAAATGAGTAAACTAAATCCCAGAGGGGCTAAGTGACATGCCCCAAGTCACCAGCCAGTTAATGTAGAGTCAGCACATTTATGATGTGCTTCTCAAACACTAGGGTACGTGGAAATCACGTGCTTCTCAAACTCTGGTTTACATGGAAATCATATGGGGATCTTGATAAAATGCAGACTCAATTGAGTTACCTGGGCTCTGCATTTCTTTTTCTTTCTTTTTCTTTTTGGACTCGGGGTCTCTCTGTTGCCCAGGCTGGAGTGCAGTTGCAAAATCACGGGTCACGGTAGCCTTGACCTTCTGAACTCAGGCAATTCTTCCGCATCAGTCTCCCAAGTAGCTGGGACAACAGGCATGTGCCACCACATCCACTAATTTTTTTTATTTATTTTATTTTTTTTTTTTTTTGTAGAAACAAGATTCTGCTATGTTTCCCAGTCTGACTTCGAACTCCTGGACTCAAGCAATTCTCCTGCCTTGGCCACCCAATGTATTGGGATTACAGGCGTGAGCTACCGCGCCTGGTCAGGGCTTTGCATTTTTAATAAGATCTCTAGGTAATGCTGGCCAAGGATCAAAGTTTGAACAGCAAGATTCTGAAATCCACCGGTTTCAGGACTTTGAGCAAGACACTTCAGCTCCTTTCGTCCGCCTGATGGAGAAGGGGCTACAGCCTTTTCTGTCCCTTTTCCAAGATGAGTCTACCCAGCAGTGACTATACCCACTGCTCAGCTGCAGCTCATTCTCTCTGGAGCTTTGGTCAGTGGGCAACAGCCCTGCTGATCCTTTGCCATCCCTCCCCTACCCAGGCTGCCACAGTACCTTGAAGAGATACTCTCCCATTTTCTCCAAAATTCACACAACACACAGATAATAGGCTCTAGAGAAAATGAAACATGCCTCTCTTTCTTTCAAGGTGTTCCTGGGTAAAAGTCCCAGGACCCATTCTTGGTCTTTCTGGTTCATCTTTTTCTTTGCTCATTAGGAGTGAGTTCCTCATTGGTAGGTGAGTTCCTCTGACCTAAATCCCTCCGGCTTCCACGAAAGTCATTTAATTATTTACTCAATAAGCATGTTTTAAGTGCAGCCTAAGTGCAGACACTGGGATGGACATTAGGAAAATGAACTTCCTCCTCCCTACTTTGGGACTTATTTGGGACTTAAAGAGAACTAGGTTCAAACTTAAAAACCTAGCCAGGGCCACATCTTGCTGGACATATTTAATGAACATCTTCTCACTTCCCCCCTTCTCCAACCAAGCGAACTCACCTCATCCTCCAAATTGGGAAGACCCCATCTCCAGCCCCCAAACACACCCAGGCACCAGCTGCCAGCAGGTCTGGCTCTGCCTCTTCCGTATCCCAGCCCTCTTGGAACCTCATTCCTTCCCCACCAGGTCCCTTTCTCACAGACAAACATTGATAATGAATAAATCTCTTTCAGAGTAGGGAGTGGGCTGGCGTGTCCATGGGGAAGGCCCTGCAGACACCGGCAGAATGGATGGCTGGTGGGAGCGGTGCCGTCGGCTCTAATTAACGTATTGTTCTCTGGGCTCCTGCAGGATTATGGATGAGCTCCACAAAGCGGCCCACTTAACCTGAGCATCCTGGTTCCAATCTATTACTTTCTCCACTGTCTTTAGCTTACAGTTTGGCCTGGTGTGAAAGGACTGGGTATGGGCAAAAAACCACGAGAGTTCAATTTGAGGCTCTCCCCAAATGCTCATGTCCAGTTTACTTCTACCTGACAGGTTAGCCTATTGGAGGCCTGGGATCATTCCCCCACTCCCTACCCTGAAAGAGATTTATTCATTATCAGTGTTTTTCTTTGAGAAAGGGATCTGGTAGGGGAAGGAACGAGGTTCCAAGAGGGATGGGATACGGAAGAGGTAGAGCCAGAAGTGCCACAAGTCTCTGATTTGAGATCCCATCCATATAACTTTGCAGATAGACACAAGTAAGTTCCTGCCTGCCAAGATGTGGGAGCTGCCTCCTGATTGCTGGCTAACAGAAAACAATCAAAATAACTTCAGTGCTGGCCTCTAAGCCAAGCTTTTCATTTCTGTATCACAGAAAGTCCCTCACCTTCTGATCATTCTTTCGGGCTTTAACTTTCGCCCGAGGGCTGTTACATCCAAGGGTACAAACCAAGATGATCCAGGTTATTAAGAGAGAGATCTTAGGGGTGGCAACAGGTAGGCAGGCAAGGAGAACCAACCGACAATGGGGTCTCAGGGGGAGGAAAAGGCCAGTGTGGCAGGAGCATTTAATGTGTTCAGGGGAGTCAAGGGCCAGCCATCTGGACAGGTAGCCTGGGGACAGAGCATAAAGAAATATGAGGGCTCCATTAAAGAGTTTGGGCTTTATGGCAGTGGAGGGTCACAAAATTGCTGAGCAGAAGAATGGCATGGTGAAAAATGTCTGTGTGTGATTAATAAGATTAATCTGTCAGGGATGTGCAGGAAGGATTTGAAGAGAAACTACGCGGTGTTGGAGAGTCCAGTCAGGAGGCCACTGCAGCCTGAGAGATCTGAAATGAGGATAGTAGCGACAGTCCTCTGTTTTCAGGGAAAAGAGGATGGTGATACTGAAGCCCAGAGATGTTCAGTTCATTATGGTAGGATCTCAGTATGAAGGTCTCTTGACTCCTAACCCAAGATGCTTAGCTCAAGATAATAGAATGAGAAACCATGGGGGAGGGAGAAAAAGAAAAAAAGAATGAGAAATCAACTCCCAGCACCACCAATCTCTCCAGGAATGTGGTTATCTACTAAACTAAGCTACAATGGCCCACGCACTCATATATTTTCAGATACTGCCCAGAGGAGGCAGGCTGTGAGGACTCTGCCCATTCCTGCCATCACTAGCATCTTACTTGAGTCTCATCAGGGATGTCTGTCCTGCAGGGTAGGGAAGGCTGACTGTCTACTCATCCTACCTCCAACCCCATGCCTAGTGGAAGCTGTAGCAGCTTAAGAGGAAGATGAGATGCTGGAGCCAGGAAGTCCTAGACTCACAATCTCTCTCTCTCTCCCGCAGCCTCAAACTATTTAATCCCTCTAGGCTGCAAAGTCCTCAGTTAGATAGTAGTGTTATCTATATAAGTGGGAGGCGGGGGTAAGAATTAAACGAGAGAATGCATAGTAGAACAGATAGGAGTCCAATAAATCATTAAATAGTATTGTTGCTATTATGTTTTTTGGGTTTTGGGGTTTTTTTGTAATTCCAGACCTAGAATCAGGACCAGAAACAGTGCTCTATTGGTAAAACTTAACACTTCAAAATAAAATTCTGGAAGGGGAACATGCAGGCACTGGAATCAATGACTAGATATGAGAACTAATTCCATCTCAACTAGCTGTGTGCCTCTGGGTGTGGCAGAAGCTGCCAGAGTTCACCAATATCTGCATTCTTCTCTTCTTCCTAGACCACATGTCCCAGCTGCCCTTGTCATTTGCTGTAGCTGTGAGTCTATGTTTTAACCTATGGAATATAAGCAGAGGGGCTATGCGTTGCCTCTAGGCCTGGCCCAGAAAAAGCCTTCCACCTTCACTTGCTTTTATCCATCGACCTGCCAAATCAAGAACTCCAAGACCCCAGGACAGCAGAGCTCCAAGACAGAAGCAGCCTGGCTCCCACCCCTATTGCCTCAAGCAGAGCCTCCTTGCCAACTCTCACTGAAGAGGGGTATGGTTGAGAAACTCTTAGTGAACCCAGTGAGACTTGGGGGCTGTTTGTTACAGTGCTTAGCTTGCCCTGGCTAATACACTTGGCAAGTTGCTCACCTTAACTGAGTCCCAGATTTCTCATCTATAATATAGGCCCGCTAGCTTATACCTGTCTCATTTGTATTACAAGGTGATTGTGATGATAGAAATGACATCACGAAGGAGGAAGATTTTTGCAAACAGCCTAGGATTTGCAATGTCCATTATTAGTAGTGTTGGCATTGAGCAGTCCACCCCTCGTGGCATTGAGCATTCCACCCCTTGTGTCATTCCACGAGACCCCCGCAACCCCCACCGTTCAGCTCACTGGATGGGCATCAGAGTTAGCCATTTTCTCCTACTTTCTGCTGGAGGAAAGATTACTTGGCCTAAATTCCCAGGCCCACATTTCCCCCACCCAATGCACATCCATCCAGAGATTTCTAAACTTTGCAGAATGGACCCAGGGCAGGTGCCAGACTCCTCCTGCGGAAGCCATTGCACCCCCATCTGGGAAAACCAGGCACACTCCATTCATCTTTGCAACAAAGAAGCCACAGGGGGCTGCCACCCCATTTGAGGCATTCATTGTAAAAGTGAACAGGGATGCAGTTCACCAAGTACCCCCACGTCTTCAGTGCAAGAAGTAGTTAAGAGTGGACAGAGGTCACAAAAAGGCACTGCTCGAAAAGGCACCCATGTGCACCTGTGCGAATGTGTGGGTGTGTTTGGAGGATGCAGATCTGTATTGCTTAGACGTGTTCCAGACGTGTCAGTATGTGCACATATATTTGAGAGGTATGTGAGTATATCTGTGTACATCTGTTTGAGGGGTGCACATACATGTGTTTATGTGTGTATGTTTGAGGACTGTGTGTGTCTATGTGGAGGTGTTTGAGGTGACTACACATGTGTCTAGGGGTGCATATGTGTGTATCTATGGATGTGTTTGAAGAATGCTTTTATGTGGGTTTGGGAGGTGCACATATATGGATCTACAAGGATTGTTTGAGGTGCAAACACACATATGTGTGTCTGAGTGGTGAATGTGTATGTACCTATACGGATGTGTTTGAGGTGCACACATATATGTACCTATGTGGATGTGTGTGTGGTGCATGCACACATGTGTGTTTGAGGGAAGCACATATATGTACCTAGGTGGATGTGTTTGAGGTTCATGCACACACATGTGTGTCTGTGTGTAAGGGTGCACATGTAGGTCCTTGCATGGATGTGTTTGAGGTGCATGCACACATGTGTGTTTGAGGGGTGCACATTTATATATCTATGTTGTAATGTTTGAGATGTGTGTACACGTGTGTGTGAGGGGTGCATATGTGTATATCACATGGGTGTGTTAGTGCATGTATGTGCATACGTGAGTATGTGTGTCTCAGATGGGAGACCGCAGAGGAGGAGAGGTGAAGGAGATCCCTGTAGGTAAGACCTTCCAAGCCTCGCTGCTAGAGGAGACTGGCTGAACCTCAGGGAACGTCATTACTGCTGTGAAGATTCGGAGGCCCCCCTTCCTACATCTTTTTCCTGGAAATTTTAGAATAGGAACATTTTCCCTCCATACTCTGAGAAAGAATCATTTGCTGATTCACCTGCTCTTTCGTATATTCACTAAATATTTGTTCTGCTCCTGCCTGCCCCAGGTCCTGGGCTCCAGGACCCTGGGCCCCTCGGCCCATCCAGTCTCTCCTTTCCAGCTCTGGTTGAGCAAACAGTGTTTGAGAGAATTTTTCTTAGGAACAAAGAAGGCTGGGAGGCCTGGTTCCTGAAAGAGTGGGGGAGGGAGGAGGCCCACAGCCCCTCCTGGGCAGGGAGGGGGACAGAGCTGAGTGAGGCTCTCAATTCTCAGCCCCGCAGGAGGCCAAGGGAGAAGCAGCTCCCAGCCTGGCGGGGCTGCAGGGTTAGGAACAAGTCCCTGACATAAGGGGTTTGCACAGGCGCACAAATGAAAGAAAATCAGAGGAGATGAAACCATACAAATTTCGGGTAATAGAAAGAGAGGAAAGAGATGTGCGTGTGGCCTGGGTCTCAGCTCAGAAAGGTCGATTCCAAGAAGACGCTGCCCAACTTTATATTACTTTTCAGAAAGCCAGTGAGCTGAAAAATAACTCTCACCTTTTTTTATATTATTATTCGTTTTTTCTGAGCTGCTTCTTCACATTGTTTTGTGCATCTCAGTTGTTCATTTCTCCCTGGCCTGATTTCATTTGGAGATTTGGCCTGGAGCCTGGAGGGGAAGATGGCCCTTCTCCTAAGAAGGCATTTATTTCAAATCCTCAGCAGCATCTGTGGGTTCTGCCCAGTCTGGGGTGTGGGGTGCAAAGGGGAGAAGGGGTGGCATGAGATGGGAAGGGGTGAAGGCCGACTCTGTCTTCTCGCTCACAGAAACCTGTGTGCTGTTCATGCCAGACACATGCATAGACGTGTGCGTGTCTGAGTGGGACTGAGAGTGCTTGAAAAGGTGCACACGTGTGTCTGCACATATGTAGGAATGTGCCTGCTGGGCTTCTCAGCGGGAGGAGCCCTGTGCAAGTGGTGTGTGTGTGTGCGTGAGGTGCTCTTAAGCATACACGTGTGTGTGTGAGAGAGACCCGTGAGCATGTGTGTTTGAGGTATCTGTGAGCATGCATGTACATGAGGCACCCAAGAAAGCGCATATAGGGGGAGCTTGCATGCGTGTATGCATGTGAGTGCATGTGTGGACCCAGCCTCCCTCCCACTGGAAATGTGATGGAGCTGGGGTTTCTGTTTCACTGGAGTCTACAGTGGCAGTAACCGGCTCCTTCACCTTTTGCCAGGCTTGGGGAGGCGCAGATGTTGTTTGAACCAGGGAAAATGTCAGCCCCCAGGAGGAGCCCAGCTTTAACTTAGAGTGAGCCCCCAGGAAGCGTGGCAGTGTATTCTGGGTATTGTGCTTGTATCCATTTGCATTTGCTCTTTCCAGTAACTAAGGACTAGTGGGTGGTGTGAAGAAGGGGGAACTCTTCCTCAGTGCCCACTGCCCCTCCCAGTTTCCCTGGGCTCCTGGTGAGCTGGCACCAAAGGATGCCATTGAATAGCAAGGACAAGAGTCCTAATCAATCCTGCCCCCCACCCCCACCCCCAAGGTAACCTAGAAGATTTCTTCCTGCCCTGTAGTTGGATTTCAGGTGGGAAACTTCACAGCAGAAGCTGGGTGCTTCTGCATTTGTTGGGCCCCCATGTCAGGCCCATCTGGAAACTGCCCCTGGTGTACAAGACTGTGTACTCTATGAAACAGGTAGTAGAACATCTGAGCTTTTCTGGAGTAGGCAGAGGGGTGGATACAATTGTCTTTCTCTCCTTTGTTGTCAGTATGCGCCTTCTCCAAGCCCCAGAATTAAGAGCTCTGTGTGATGCCCACCAGTGGGTTGTGCAGGAAGACAGCTTTTACACGGGGTCCCCTGTAGGGAAACTGTACCTCCAGGACCCCATCACCCAGGGATCCTGATTCATTAGGATCATCCTACCATTTAGGTAGTTGGGGAAACTTTGGCTCAGAGAAGCTAAGTTACTTACTCAGGGACACACAGTCAGTAAGCAGAAGAGCCAAGGGCAAACGCTACCTGGGTCTGTCCCATCACAGAGGCAACAGATATGTGGGGCTCACTCCCAGACCAGGCAAGCTAGGAAGAGAGACACCCAGAGAGAGTAAAAACAAGAAACACTCTAAGCTTGAGTTTACCAGGTCACAAGTAGACCCGGGCCTAGCCCCAGGAAAACCCAGTGCCTGGTGAAGCGAGACCTTCAGCAGGACTGTGGAGTCACTCGTGGCTCAGCCGCAGGGGCCACCAGGCTGCTTTCCAGTCTAATACTAGGTAGTTGTCATCAATCTACATCCGCTGAGTGCTGAGGGAGGCAGTGGGGTGTAATGAAAAGATTCTCTGCGACCACGTTCAAGTCACTTAAACTCTCAGCATCTGCAAAATGATGATGCGGATAGAAGGCTAATTCACAGCGTTAGTGTGAAGTCGGAATATGCTGATAGGTGTGGAAATACCTTACGAGTTGCCAGGCACATGGCAGACTGGGCATATTTCCCTTCTGCTCCAGTGGGCCAGGGCAGCCCCTGGTGGGCTCAGCTTGTGGTACCCTCTCTGCTCAGCCCCTGCAAAGCCCCCACCCACCACCACCACCACCCCCCATGGCAAGCCAGGAGTGTGGCAGCCATGGAGGTCTACTCAAGGTGATTCCTTATGTGCATTGTCCCTGGTCCTCCTCTGTCCCTGGACTGATGATACTGGGTTACCAGCAGGAAGACTTCTGTTCTCCCTAAACTCTCTGTTTAGGACCAGAAGCCTCCCATAGAGGAAAAAGCCACTAAAGCTATTGGGGAGGGGAGGGCAAGGAAGCCTCACTTAGCATTAGCAAGTCTAGAGTTCAAGTCCTGGGCAAGTAACTTAGTCTTTCTAACTTCAGAAGCAACTGACTGGCTGCACCAGAAAGGTTCTGCTTTGCCCTAGAGAAGGTCTTAGAGAGAGGATGCCTAGGAACCCTTCCCTTTCCTTAGCACTCAGGGCCTCTAACACACCAAATGGAAGTTTTCCCCTTGGCAGAAATCCCCTAATTATAACTGACACATTTAAGTCCTTTGCCATCGAAAAGCATCTCTGCAGCCCATCCCAATGATAGGGCGTGTGCGGGTTTGGGCCATAGAGAGCTTAGGTTAGTTGGGTGATGTTGGCCCATTCTCTCCTGTGTAAACTGGGTGCAGTGATCTCAACCCAAAGGGAGACTTAGGGAATTAAATGAGTTAGTAGATCAATTCATGTGACCCAGCAGCCTAATTAGTCTAAAATGAACATGATAGTCCTAGCTGTGTGACCTTGTGAAAATTATTTAAACCCTCTGTGTCTCCATTTCCATTATCCATTTCCTTAAAATGAGACTAATAACAGTACCCATCTCATAGGGTTAAATGAGTATTAAATAAGGATTAATGGAGGATTATGTGAGTTAATATTTATAAGACACTTGAAGAGTACCTGCTACATGATGAGTGCTGGATGAATTGTAATCATAATCCTTACTAGAACGGTTTTTGCCATCACACCTACCCTTTGAAGTAAGGAGTATTGCTATTCCATTTCACAGATGAGAAAACTGAGGTTAGAGGGACTAAGTTACTTGCCCAGGGCTTGAACTCTAGACTTGCTAATGCCAAGTGAGGCTTCCTTGCCCCCTCCCCTCCCCAATGGCTTTTGTGGTTTTTTTCCTCTATGGGAGGTTGACGGGAGGTGGGGGGGGACACGGACGACCCGGGACGGGACACGGACACGACACGCTGGCCTCCCTGGGTATCCCTCACAGCCCAGCCAAGACATCCTCGCCCTGCTGCCTCCTGCCGGGAGCCACTGCCATCCAGATGGGCGACTGGGTGGAGCTTTCCCACAGGGAGACAGGGACAGCTGCTTTCTCCCCAAACAGGAAAGCACCCTCAGAAGAAAGGAGCCACCAGGCTGCCTTGGGATGGCTTCTGCGCCACGATTTTCTGGTATTCCGATATCAGCCATCCTCCTCTGATCTCTGTCCACCTCAGGGGCTGTGGAGTCACACCTGTCCTTGTGGGCGTGCCCAGGTGCGTATGTGTGTGTTGGGGTGGGGAAGGTGGAGCCCTAGGGGGCCGCTCTTCACAAACCACCTCCAGGCGCCCAGCCGCCACAGGACCCCTTGGAGGGTCTGAATGACAGGATGCCTTTGAAAGGCGCCTCCTGGGGGTGCTCAGAGACCCTTCCCAGCCGCCCCACGCGCCCCCATCCCACGCGCTCACACACAGACGCACACAGAGGAAACGATCAAGCGCAGAGAACCCTCATGTGCTGCTTTATATGGCAAATAATTGAACCGTACCCTTGTGGTCTCAGTGAGGAGTTTCATCCATATTCATGCCTCGCGTTTCCTGGGGAAACGAACACGCCAGACATTCCAGCATAAGGCGGGAGCAAGAAACCTTAAGCCCTGATTCAGCGCCCCTCCATTCCCCCTGCCCGGTTCCGGGGAGCGCAGATTTAGACAGCGTCTAACCAGCCGGGCGGCAGCGCGTTCGCGGCGGAGCCTTGTCCTCCCTTCTTTGTCCCTGCTCTCCCTTTCTCTGTCTTCGTCTCCTTCCTCCTTCCTTTCCTCC
>NW_007246983.1:46880-90401 GCF_000164805.1 Carlito syrichta
CCCCTGCGCCCCCTCCGCGCGTCCCAGCCTCCAGGCCTCCTCCTCCTCCTCCAGCGCGTGAAAGTTCCGGCCTGAGCTTGGAGTTTCACTTTCCTCCTCTGGTTATGATGGGGGGTGGGGGGCGCGGCCGGGGTGCTGGGAAGCCGGTTTGGAGAGTGCGTGTCCGTGAATACCAAGCATGTTAATAGGTTAAAGTAAATCTAAAGTAACATTTGAAAGCAGAGAGATGAAAGCAGATCACAGGCCAAAGATCAAACAATCTAGAGCCACTTCTAAGCCTTTTACAGCTGGAGATTATTAGCATTTGAAAGTGAAGAGCATTAGAGGGAGCGAGGGGGAAAAAAAAAAAGTTGGAAGGAATTTTTGTTGTGGAGATAAAAACTGAAATAAATGACAGTGGAAAGGAAGAACTAGAAAGAGGCTGACTTATTTTAAAAACCACATGAAGACAGTGGAAGAGGGGGGATACCTATCGCTGTATTTTTAGCTCATCAACCGGCATCTCCTCCGTGCTGAATGAGGTTTGAGGCCTCCTCGCCTTCCCCTCGCCCCCTCCCTTCTTTGCCTTTTTCAGAGGAGGTTTCCAGTTCTGGTGGTCACTCTCCTCCCTCCAGTAGTGAGATGAAAACCCCTGCTCTGGGTGGGGAGTGTGGTGGGTATGGGGGGACAGGCACTGCGGCTGAAGCCAGGCACCCCGGGCCACCCTCTCTGGGGGCTGACCAGCCAATCTTTATAATCCTAGAATATCTGAGTTGATGCAACCAAAAGATTATCCATCTGCGGTTTTTTTTCTCTGCAGTCACAGGTTTGACCCCTTCCCAACCAAAACTGATGCCCCCCCATTCCATCCACCATCCTTATTTTACAGAGAAGACTGAGGGCCCAGTGAGACAGTACATTTCTCCCTTCATACTTTTAATTTAACTAGAATCTACTTCCTGAAAGCCTAGGATGTGTTGGGCATTTAGCTAGGTGTGGGGACACCCATGCTGAACGAAACAGGCAGGGTCTCCATCTGTGCGGTTCTTATAGACTAGTGGGAGAGACAGATATCAAATAAACAGTCTTCGGGTTAACAATGGGAATGGATCACAATCATTTATCGTGATTCTCTCCTGAAATTACACTAGCATGAGATTCAAGTTACCACAAACCCAGCAAGAAAAAGAAAGTGGAAGAGATGACAACAGCAGAGGTGGAATGTCTTCCAATTTGGGAAAGATGAAAAACAAATGCAAGAGTGACAACAGACTTGACAGAATGGAAGAAGTTTAAATGACCCTGCCCGCAGAGGGAGGTAGGTGCTCTTGAGACAGATGGCATGTCCCCTGTGGATGCCCAGGTGGCCTGAGGTGTCCGGGGCACCTGGCATGGCAGAAGATAGGATGAGGCACATGGCTAACACAGGGCAGTGGTAGACACCCAGGATCTCTTGCCCTGACTATGCAGTCAGGACAGCACCCTTTTGACCCCAGGTGGGTTGGGGAGGGGGAAGTATCCTCTGAAGGAAGGGAAAGGGGAGGATGCCAGGTACATCAACAGACAGGAGTAAAGTACTGGACACTGGACATAACACAGGAAGACGAGGTTGTATTCTGCATGCTGGACAGGGAGACCATCAGGCCTTTCTCCAGATGAGCTCTCATAAAGGACACAGCCATGATATCACACAACTTCCATTCTCCACTCCAGGCTGAGACCAGAAAATTCTTCTCTGGAAAAGCAGAATGGCTCAGGAGAGTCAGTGACAATACTGATTTTCGGATATCCTCCTAAGAAATGGTCAGCTTCCTGTCCATTCACCCTACAGTGAGGCCCACCAGCCAAAGTGACCCACCCATCCCCACAGAGCTATCACTCAGGGTCGTTGTTTTTTTTTTTTTAATGACTCACAATTTTAAATATGGGTCACCAGACATTTTAGGGACATCTCCACCATTAAGACCACACAAGCTAATGGGTGGGAGGTGGGAGTCAGAAGAAACAGAGGCAAAGTTGGAAGTAGAAGAAAACTTCAAAAAACAAATATCATAAATATCCTTAGGGAAATAGAAGCAGATATTTCACCTGAAAGAGGAGCAGAAGAGAGATATGCAGATATATGATAGATAGGTAGAAAGAGATATAGCTAAATACTGCCACATATAGAATCAAGGCAGAAGAAAGAGCTCTTGGCTATTAAAAACGATAGCAAAAAATCATTCATAGGGAAGATTTGAAATATAAAATAGAGGAAATTTCCCCAAAAGTGGAACAGGAAGAGAGAGAATAAGAAAGAAAGACAGATAATAAGCAAGAAAATAAGAACATTAAAGGATCAGTTCAGGAGGTCCAGCATTTGACAGTTAAGAATTCTAGAAAGGTTCAGAGAAAATGGAGGGGATAATTATAGAAGAAATAATCGAAGAAAATTTCCCAGAACAGAGAGATGTTGATCTGCAGATTCAAAGTGTCATTAAAAGTTCAAGACTTCGAGGCGAGAGGATTGTCTGAGCTCGGAAGTTCGAGACCAGCCTGGGCAATTTGGCGAGACTTCGTCTCTACAATAAATCAAAAACCTAGCCAGGCATGGTAGTGCGTGTCTGTAGTTCCAGCTACTTGGAAGGCTGAGGCAAAGGATCGCCTGAGCCCAGCAGGTCGAGGCTGCAGTGGCCATTCCAGCCTAGGTGACAGAGTGAGATTCCAACTCAAAAAAAAAAGGCCCAAGACATGGGATCATAACTTCTCAGACACCAGAGAAGAGAGGTTCCTAAAACCCCAGAAAAATGCAGGAACAGAGCTACTCTCAACAGATTGGAGGGCAGTTTCCCTAAAAAAAAAAAAAAAAAAAGTAGGTCATAGATTATTTGATATATTCATTCATGTGGGAAATAATATTGATGAGGTTTTTCAGTTTTCCAGTTCTGTTGAATCACAAAGAAAATATGTGGAGGAAAGAAAGCAAACCGCAAATGAAAAAAAGCATAAAGCTACACAAGAAAGGAGGCATGCTCATTGTATCATACAATCTCAGAAATGGACAGCTTTGCTTATTGTTATGTAAGAGGAGGATACTGATTTAATTTTTTTTTTTTTTTTTTGAGTTGGAGTCTAACTCTGTCACCCAGACTGGAGTGCAGTGACCGCTCCCAGCCACCGCAGCCTCGACCTACTGGGCTCCGGGGATCCTTCCACCTCAGCCTTCCAAGTAGCTGAAACTACAGGCGCGCACTACCACACTCGGCTAATTTTTTGATTTATTGTGGAAATGAGGTCTCACCAAGTTGCCCAGGCGGGTCTCGAACCCGTGGGCTCTGGCAATCCACTCACCTCAGTCTCCCAAGGCACTGGGATTACAGGTTGAGCCACTGAGCCCAGCTTATTTAATTTTTTTAAGTGTGATGTAAGTACATTCATTATGAGATGGAAGGCAAAGCTATGAGCTAAGATTCACGCCATAAAAGGAAGTCAGTAGATACGGTCAAAATTGTTCTGTCAAAAAATAGAGTTGAGAGAGAAAGGGAGAAAGAGAACAGCGGCCGCAGCCTTATGTGGGTAGCAGTTGGTGTTTATGGAGAAGGTACCTAAGGGAATTCCCAGGGGTAATGGTAAAGTTCTGACTTTTGATAGCAGTTTGGTTCCAGAGTTTTATGTGTTTGAACTCATGAATTGGTATACTTAAGATCTACACATTCTACTGCAGGCAAAATGTATTTATTTTCAAATTTTAAAATGGACTACAAGCAAATTTTGAATTCTTATGATACACACATAGTGAAGTGTTTAGGGGTGATGTATACTCATATCTGCAACTTACTTTGAAATTTGCCAAACGATAAGATGGATAGACAGATGGATAGAAAGGTAGAAAATCAGAAAGATACATGACAGAACAAAAACAAGAAAATGTTAATTGCAGAACTTAGGTGGTAGGTTTAAGGGTATTCATGCCAAATTCTTTCAACTTTTTCAGGTAGACAAAATTTTTTGTAATAAGGTGTTGGGGGAAAAAAGTAGCAGTATGAATATGTTATTTAGATAAAGGGACCTAAATACTAGGAGAAACAGTCCAGAGTTGAAAGTGGCTGTCTCTAGAAGGTGGAAAGAGATGTGATCAGGGCCTGATGGCTTTCGTGCAAAACCTCATGACAGTATTTGATTTTTAAATTCTATGTATATATTGCTTTGATTATAACAACTAATTTAAAAAAGGAAAAAAGGACTTATTTATGGATATGTATCTTAAAACATGAATTATATTTGCACAAAATATACAGTTTCATAATTTGGGAAGTTCTATAAAAAATGAGAGCAAGGTCTCACAGAGGTGAGAGGGATGCCAGGGGCTCCTCAGAAAGTTCTGGAAGAACTCTTGGAGCCCTGTGGAAAGGAGCAGTGCAGTTCCAGGCAAAGGGAAGAAGCATCACGAAGGCCCAAGGTGGGACCTAGGAGAAGACCCATGTGTACTGGAGGAGGGGGAGGAGGGAGAATGGACCTCCATGCTCTAGGTAAAGAGCTCTGGGTGATCAGCAGAAATCAGGGCGGAAGAGGGCTCATAGCTGTTTGCTTACTGTAATTGCTACTCTTTTGTGTTCCACCAGTTTTGCTTTGTTTTATAAAATCTGTGCTATGGAAACCCAGGGAAGGTTTTTCAGGTCCCTATCTGCATGTCCAAGTTTCAAAGGTTGAAGAAGCTGCAGCAAGACCTGGCCGCGGTACCGAAGGCCGGGGAACTTCCCGGGGAGTGTCCATCTCTCTGCCCCTGCCACCCACACCACCCACACCACCCACTTCAAGTGTTCTCTTCCTCTCACCTTGGAGCTCCTGCCCTTTGTTTTTTAACAAGGGCGGCGGTTGCCTCACACACAGTGCAAAGACTCATCGCCCAAGGGAGCATTGGGCACAGAATCACAGGAATCCCCTTGCCCTTGAACAAGACCGAGGTCCTCATCCCCAGCAGCACTTTGCAGGGGAAGAAGTTGGAGGTGGAGACAGGGCATCCTAGCTCAGAGGGAAAAGGGAATTAGAAAAGAAAAGCATGGGAGACATGGAGAAATTACGCCAAGTCACTCTGCAAGAGCAGAATCTTCCAGTCAGGAAAGCAGAGGAGACCGGGGCATCTGGGGCCCTCCTAGGCATGAGGAAGCACTGGAGACAGAGGTAGGGAGGCCGTGTGCCCCCCGGGGAAGGGACTTGGAGGTGCCTGAGCAGCTGCAGGGTTGCTGAGAGCACTTCCCTCTGGAGAGGCCCAGAGTCTGGGGAGCCTGGAATGAGAGACAGCCGTGCACCTCTGGCTGGCAGGTACCCACCCCCAGTGACAGTGAATGGCACTGAGCAGGGACGCCCAGGGCTCTGGCACAGAGCCGGCAGCTGCCACAGTGGAAGTTTTTATGCTAATACCACTTGTCAAGCAGTCGGCACTCAGGGCAGCTGGACCTGGCAGGGAAGCAGCCGGGTCCCCTGGGTTTTGCTCCCCCCGAGCCCCGTCCAGGTCCTCAGAGATGTCCAACAGGAGCTCAGAGTTGACTCTTCAGGAGATCTGGAGGGGGAAAGGGGGGATGCTGGGGCAGGACTTGGGGACTGCAAAGGGGGGAGGGGACCGTTGGGCCTCCACAGGGCTCCACACCAGGGAGTTCCAACCTCTTCTAAAATTCCACCCATCCTAAAGTGGAACCTCAGCAGTTAGAATGGATGCTACAACTGAATTTTCCCTGAAGGAAGGGGATGGAGAAGTCATTTGAGATCCTTCAGCTGAGACCCAGGGGTCTGCCTGGGAGGATCTGAGCAGAGGCCACATGTTGTAGAGGGAAGGGTACAGGGAATGGGAGAGAGAGACACGGGTCCTGGTTCTGTCTGCTTTACCGTGTGACCTTGGACAAGTAACTTTACCTCTGAGGACTTCAACTTCCTCCTCTGCCAAGTGACTGTGGCTGATGGTGTTTTGAATGCATTCATTTATGGAGAACCTTATTCACTGAATATTTCTCCTGTGCCGGGCACCCTGTTGAAAGATGTAAAGATGAACCAACACAGTTCCTGACTTCAGATAGACTGGTGTTCTGGTAAGGGGGATGGGACATTCTTTGGATGTAATGGTCCTGGACTTGGATTCAAGGGATCCAAGGGAGATCAGAGGTAAGGACACAGCTCACGGGGTGTGAACCCAGCATGGAGGTGGTAGTCTCAGCCCCAGTGGACTCCCTGGGACCTGAGTCTGTGGCATTCCTGAAAATGACTCTCAGAGCTGTGTGGCAGCAGGTTGTGTGGGGACACCTGCTTTCTGCCTTTCTCCATGGGGGATGGGAGCCTTGATTGCCTGAAAAAGCACTGGACTTGAAGTCTAAAGACTCATTGCTAACTCCCAACTCTCTTCCTCAGGAGGCATGTGACAGAGGCAGAGTAAGACTAAGGACTCTTCTTGTATCTTAGTTTCTGTTTTTCCCTTAGTAAGATGGGTTCCATCCATCTTGAGAACTCGCTGCTTCTAAATGCAGAGCTGGCTGCAGACTCTTTCTGGTGTGTCGCCCTGCCTGAGGCACTGTCTCCTAAGGAGGGAGCCCTCCAGTGCACCACCAGCAGGTGGGACCCTTGGGAACACCGGATGGCCACAGGTGTAGGCTTGCTCATCCCCCACCCAGGTATGCACCAGCGTTCCCCAGGATGTGTGGGGAAGTTTCCTGTAATTGGTTTATGGACGGTTCACTCAGCATTGTGTCTGGCCATAAAATACACTCACTTAATAGTCTCCAAGGAACTGCGAGGCCTTCCAGGCTATAACTCCAAGCCCCCAGCCCCTCCTGCCTGGCTTGACACCTTGTTTGGTGAATCTGATTTGATTTTGATCTTAAATCTGCCCTAAATGTCTCAGAGCAGTAGCCACAGGGAGGGGATGGGAATGGGGGAGAGGAGAATGGTGGCTGAGAATTATGACCCAGGCCCATTAGGAAAGGCTGCCCGCTCAGCACAGTCCCTTCTAAATCACACCTGAATGGACCATCACTGAATTCAGAGAGAGTGACTGGGTGGGGAGGACAGTGGGAGCATGGGACCTGGCCTGGGTCTCCTCCAGGCTCAGACCTCAGCATTCTGGGAAGGCCTTGGCTGTGACTACTGCCACCTGGACATTCTCTCAGTCATGCCCATGGGTTCCTTCCTCCCTTTGTCAGACCCCAAGAAGCTGGTACCCAGAAGGTATTGTATTATGGTGGGTGGGAACCCTGTGGTGGTGAGGGTAAAAAGTACAAGGATTGTAGTCTTTCTGAGAGAGGGTAGGTGTCACGTGGACCTTGGGACCTCACCTCTTTTTCTCTGAGGAGTGGGTAGTCAAAGAAAAGTGGAGAAACGGAGTTGCTGCTGCTTCCTTTCCCTGTTGCTGAGGCCACGCCAGCTACTAGCCGGAGGTGAGTTCCTAGTCACATCTATGTGCAGAATACATTCCTACGCCAGGAAGGTACTCAGCCTGTGACAGTGTTCCCTCCTCTCCAAAACTGTTCCCCGTCCTCCTTGGAAAAATGGATCCCTCCCTGCTCTTTTCTCTTAGCATTTGGGTCAAAAGACAGTTTCCAGCAGAGACTGAGAACCTGAGGTCTGACATCAGACTGTCTAGAGTTGAATCTAGATCCATCACTTACTGTGTGACCTTGCACAGGTTACCTAACCTCCCTTTGCCTCAGTTTCCTTAAGTATCAAGTGCACTTCTTAGGACCATTGTGATGATTGTACATATAGAGATCTCAGAGCAGAAGCTGGCACATCTTCAGGACAGAATAAATGTAAGCTTCTCTTCTCTTTGTTTGTTAGTATTACCCAGCAAAGGGTGATTGTGGGGAGAGGCTCAGGAAGTATACTGAATGGAACACTTTTCACTAGGCCATGTCCTTTTTATTTGTCCAAGGCCTAGGAATGAATGAATAAATGAATGAATGAATATCACTGAGCATGCCAGTGTGGGGGATGCAAAGATCCTAAGGCATGCTTATTGCCCCACAGTACTTATAGTCTTGTTGGGGACCAGCACACCCATCACAGAAAGGGTGTTTCATGCCCTGCTTCACAGGCAACCACCAGTTTTGACAGGAGTAACCAGATGTCTGAGGCTATGGAGGGACTAGACACCCACCCCCAAAATTATATCCCTTTAGGGAGCACTTGGGGACGCTGAGATCCAAAGGGCTACTATGCCAAGGAGCAAGGCATCACAGTTCACTGAGATTGCCCAGGTAACCTTTCTAAGGTTCTGCTCATGGTTAAAATTTCCTAAGTCACTTTGATCCCTGAGTATTAGCCAAAGGACTTTTTGGTGTTAATGGCTAGAAATTTGAAAAAGTCACACATTCATGTTTTTAACATTTTTTCCTTAGAACTGGAGGGGCTTAGAAACCAAGGGACATCACCCTCTTGTTTTATGTAAAGGAAGACTAAAGCTCAGAGAGCTGAAATGGGTTTCCTAAGCCTACTCAGCTTCTTTCCCAAATGTGTTTCTCTATTGCTTATCGTTGTATCCCTAGCCCCATTGTTGATGGGGGAAAACAGGAATCATCTCCCCAGTTTTAAGGAACCGAAAGCAGAGTTGATGCCCACATTGGTGGAATGCCCCATCCAAAGCTGCACTACAGACCAGCAGCAGAACTTACTGAACCTCTGACCCCCCAGATCAGGCTACTCCCCAAAGGATCACCTGTACCCTCCCTGTCCAATCCTGACTGGCCGCTGCTTCAGGAAGATGCCAATCCTTGTATCTGGAGCCTCCTTTCCAGTGGAGCTGAGCATTGGGCAGACAAAGATGCTCCTGCCAGGGTGGAGAGGTGAACCAGGGCCCTTAGCCCCACCGAGCACCTGGCGGAGCTGGCCTTCCACACCACCCTTTGTCAGCTGTCCCTCTCAGCAAAACACACTGCAGCCTGAGAAGGCGCCTCGAGTGTCAGGGAGGCTCCAAGCCGGTATCAAGAGGATTTCCATAAACACAACTGTCTGTGTCTGGGCAGCCATGTGGAAAGTTGCAATATAACCCACTGATGTCATGTGGCAGGGGAAACAAGATTTCCAGAGGCAGCACGCTGCTCTTCCAACCTCTGTGTGGAGCAGAATCCCAGACAGGCTTCTGAAAGAAAGAGAAGGGGGAGAAAGCCAGCAACAAATTGCAAAACAAAACCTCGGTTCCAAGGTCTGCAGGGGAGGGGAGGGGAGAAGATGGTGGAAGGTCTGGAGTTACTGCAGAGTATGCTGGGCCAGGGACCCTGTGTCACCCTCCAGTGCTCCACGCCATGTGCTGGGCTCAGGCCTTCTGAGGAAGGCATGAGCAGCTTGAAAGAGAGGAGCTGGTGTGCGCTGAGCTCTACCTTGGATCCCTGGACTCCAGAAAGGCCTTGGCCTTCTTCCTCCCTCAGGCAGGGTCTTTTCCTGGCCTGCACAAGACCCTCGCTCTCTTGGTTCTCAAGGACTCCAGATTTCAGACTTCTGCAACTCAGTTTACCGGCAATTGTAGGCTTACATCCAAAGTCTGAGCAAATCCATCCCACTGCAGTTTAGTCAGTCCTCTAGCACAGCAGGACTCCCTACAAAAGAGGGGAGCATGGGGTGTGAAGGGCATCTTCACCTTCTCTGATGGTGTCTTGTGGGATGTCACCTTACTTTTGCTGATTGTGTCATTTAACTTCTCTGGGCTGCAGTCAGTTCTCTCATTTTTAAAATGGGGAAGAAGGGGATATATGATATTTAAGTTTCCTTTTAGTTAAAAAAATCTATTATTTTCTGACTATTTATAGGTAAGGAGGAGCAGGGTGGCACAGATTATATAAAGAATACTTCATGAGTTTATTACATGTCTTGGGATTTTTTTAAGTTATAAAAGTAATCATTCTAATTGTAGAAGACTTGGAAACAAAGAGTAAGCTCTAAAAAACAAACAAGCAAAAACCTGTTTCCCAAATACAACCCAGGGATAAACCCTATTAACCTTTTGGAATGTGTTATTTTAGTCTTTAGTCTGTATATCCATATATTTTTTAAAGAAAAATATACTGTAATAATATTCTGCAGTCTTTGCTTTCATCACTTTGGAATGCTTTGTAAATATTTTCTTACATAGACATTCTTCTACGACATGGCACTTTCTTATATTTATACTTTTTTCTCATGATCTTTAGTATCCAGGCAAATCACAAATGAAGAAATACAAATGGTCAATAAACATGAAAAACATTAAGTCTCAATAATAATCAAGGGCAAGGAATGAGGTGATTTTTCATATCAGATTAATATAAATGTTTTTATTATATTAATTTAAATGTTTGTTACCTGAATGAAGAAATGGACAATCTTTTGCATGGCTGAAAAGTGACAACCTATCTATCTGAAAGACAGTTTTATGTATCAAAATATAAAATATGTATGATTGTTCACTTAGTAGTTCTGTTTCTAAGAATTTACCCCATGGGAGTAATTGCCTAAGTATGAAAAAATATAAGTACAAGAATGTTTGTTGAAGCATTATTTATAATAGCAAAATTTTAGTGGCAACCTAAATGTCAATCAATAGGGAGATGCTTTTAAAAAGCATGATGAGACTTACAGGTAACAAAATAGTATGCAATCACTAAAAATGATAATGCAGTTCTATATCTATTGACTTGAAAAGATGTCTTTGACATTTTATAGAGTAAAAAAAAAAACAACAGATAACAGAATAGCATGCAAAGTCTAGCCCATTTATGTAGTTATATCCACAAATCTCTGTGTGTCTTACAGAACAAAATGCCTGAAGCACTGTTGGTTTCTGAGAGGAGGAGCTTAAAAGTTGCAATCTGCAGCCGGGCTCGATGGCTCAGCCTGTAATCCCACGCCTTTGAGAGGCTGAAGTGAGTGGATTGCCTGAGCCCGTGGGTTCGAGACCCGCCTGGGCAGGCGAGACCTCATCTCTACAATAAAATCAAAAAATTAGCCGGGCGTGGTAGTGCGTGCCCGTAATTCCAGCTACTTGGAAGGCTGAGGCGGAAGGATCGCCGGAGTCCAGCAGGTCGAGGTGCAGTGGCCGGGAGCAGCCACTACACTCTAGTCTGGGCGACAGAGTGAGACTCCAATTCAAAAAAAAAAAAAAAAGTTGCAATCTGGTTAGAACAGGAGAGTGGGAGTGGGGAAAAGACTGGGGCCTCACTTTGAAATTCCATTTGCTAACCAACCATCAAGTTTTATTTTTTAGAATGTATGTTCATTTAGGACGGCAGGGAGAAACTTGGATGGAGATTATGAAAACCTCCATCTGCCAACAGGTGTTGACCAAAATATTAACAGTGATTATCTCTTAGAGGTGGTATTTGGGATGTTTTAATTTCTTCTTTGAACTTTTAGTTATTATTTAAATATTTTGCTAAAAGAAATGCGGTTTTTTTTTGTTAAGAAAAGCTCACAGGACTGGGATTCTTGTTGTTTGGATTTTACAACATCCTGATAGCCTGAATTGCTGCATCACACCTGTCAACCTCTGCGGCCTGATTGACTTTCCTCACCTTGCTGCTCCCTTTCCTCCCAGAACTTCAGTTCTCTCCTGCTGGGTCTGGGGTATTCAGTAGGTACAAGCCCTCAGGAAGCTTCAGATTCAGAGTCTACCAGCACCACACTCCCTACACCTGCTTCCCCCCACAGTGTCCAGGTTGGGCATAGTGGATCAAGCCTGTAATCCTAGCACACTGGGAAGCCTAGGTGAGAGGATTGCCTGAGCTCAGGGGTTCAACACCAGCCTGAGCAACTTGGTGAAACCTTGAACCTTGTCTTTACAATGAATAAATAAAAAAATAAGCCAGGCATGGCAGTGTGCGCTTATAGTTCCAGCTACTTGGAAGGCTGAGGCAGAAGGATCACCTGAGCCCAGCACGTCAAGGCTGTGGTGACCATGAGTATGCCACTGCACTCTAGCCTGGGCAACTGAATGAGACTCCTACTCAAAAAAAAAAGAAGAAGAAGAAGGATGGTGTCCAAAACGCTTCTGGCTGGGTTGACCAGGAGCACTTCCTAGGTTTTGATCCCTGCCCCCTCACCTTCCTCTGTACACATGTGCTTTTCTGGTACAGCCCTGAACTGTTCCTTTGACCAGGGCAATTGCCTGAACACAGGATTTTTTTCCCAATTTTTCCTCATGGATTCTGATTCCTCCTCAGTCCTCCTCAGATGTGGAAGTCCCTGCCGTCAAGTCTGTTCCCAACCTGAGCTCTGTTAATCACAACACACCCAACCTGGCATTTGATCTTGTTTTGTCTCTCATCTTTGACTTTACTGCTCCCTGGCAGTTTCAAGTCACCCCCACCACACCCTAGGTGTGACCATGCTTTATCCTACTTATTCCAAAAATATCTACTGAGTGTTCATTATGTGTGTGGCTCCTGGGTTGGGTCTTGTGAACATATAAATCATAAATCTAGGTCTCGACTCTCGAGAGGAGCTTGTCTATCAGAAGAAGACTGAGAGATGGCTACTATATTATTATTTATTATTTCCAGGCGTTGTTTTAAATGGGCCAATTAAATGCATTGCATATAGTATCTCACTTAACACTAACAGTACCCCTACAAAGTAAGTACTATTATTATAGTCATTTTAAAGACAAGGAAACTAAGGCATAGAAAATAAACAACTCTTCCAAAGTCACAGAGAAGTGAGAGGCAGACCAGGTATTGGAGCCCAGACACTCTTGATCCAGAGACGTCAATCTTAAAATATCATGGTCTATGAAAATGTGAAAGCACCTGTGAGTATTGTGTTAGGCATTTATGCAAAGGGTTATAGGAGTTTGGCAAGGTGAGCCATGAATTCTTCTGGTTCTCAGGTTCTTGGTTTCTTGCAAGAGGTCCCAGCCAGCTTCCTCTTTTCTTCTCATCTACCCAATCTTTTATTTCTACCTCTGTCCTGGTGTGACTTGGCCAACCCAACATTCATTCTCAATGTTCATGTGAGATGGGCTGGCAGGCCCAGACCCTGCCTCACATCACTTCAGACCCAGCAGGCCAAGTGCCTGGTCCCCATCCCAGTGCAAGTGCTGGCCCAGAGTTTCCCACTTGGGCCTGGGCTTCCTCTCAATGTTCTATAACCCCTACAACTGGGGGAAAACGGGTGAACAGTCCCCCATGACCCTTCTTCTTCCATAGGTAAGCCATGCTTTCTGCAGTAAAGATGTCCTAGAAAATCTTTGTATAAACTAAAAGTTTGCAAATGAAACCCCATTTAGAATATATTGGAATAGTTAGCTAATGACACAATAGCATTAACTGGCATTGATTGCTTATGGCGTGCCAGGTACTTTGCTTGTAAGATCCATTTAGTTCCTAGAACACCTCTGTATGGCAGATACCGTTTTCATTATCCCCATATAACTAATGAAGAAACCAAGCCAAGAGAAGTTAGCAGACTTGACCAAGGTCACACAGCTAGTAAAGCAGCAGAACTGACTCCTGGCCCAGCACTCAGTCTAAAACCATCACTGTGGTGTGTCTTCTCAAAGGAGCACTCAGTGAATTCTCAGGCAGACAGTCTCTAGGAGATACAAGTAGTCTAAGTTCAAATTTCCATGTTTTGTCAAAGGAGGACAAACCTCGTTTTCTTGACCCTATCCTCAGCTTCCAGAATAAGTGAGAGAAAAATCTATGAGCCCTGCTGGACAGCGCCTCGTGCAGACAGTAGAGGGTGCTCACCACTGTCCCCCAGAAGGGGGAGCTCTAGAGCTGCTCCTACCGCCACTCCACAACAAGCACATGCGCATGCGCATGTGTAGAGCCACACACACGCACATACATGCACACATACACACATATGTGCCTTTCTGGTGGTCTGGCCCTGGACCGCTCCTTTGACCAGCACAACTGCCTGGACACAGAGGGAGCCGCGAGGAGCCTGGGCAACGGAGAGAAAGGGAGCTGAATAAAGACAGCTAATACTATATCTATGATATGCAGCTTTGGTTGTAATAAACACTGCAGCTGAATATTCCCGCGGGGACTTCCTAATGGAGGAGATGGATACACTCCAGAGCAACCTCAGGGGTTTTACACGCAGCTCTGACTAAACTCCCTATAAAATCAATCCCGCCTTTTCACCAGTTGTGACAGGGTGTTCTAATATTAATCCACTCTCCTTGTCAGTCAGCTCCCCCAACAAAGGCTTTAATGATCTTTAACCAGGCATAATAAACACTACACATTCAAGCAGAGAATGCCAGGGCCCTGGGAGCCCCCGCCCCTCACCATCACCATTTGGAGGGTTGAGGGGGACAAAGGAGACCCTGGCAACCGCTCTGAGCCACAGTTCTCTCTCTCTGCAGGAAGAGGTGTGGAGGAGACTGGTCCCCAGGGAGGGCAGGCTGGCTGGGTACAGGGTGCAGGGCCGGCCCTGGGCCCCCTTCCACAGGCCACAGAAGCCCAGTCTTCCTAGGATCCTAGCTGCTGCCAATCTGGACAGGCCCCAGATGTTGATTGTTCTGGGCAGCTCCACTTCTGCAATTCTGCCTCTTACTCCTTTATCTTAGGCACCTCTTCTGCACTTCTGACAGCTCCTTTTCTCTAGAGGAAAGTAGTGTCTGGACAGAGGATCCTAGCAGCTGGAGATGAAGCAGAGATGTGTAGCCTCTTGTACCTGTCCCTCCTGACACCCCAAACCAGTCAACCCAGACGTTGTACCCTCTCTCTGTTCTCCCTACTCCCTTCTTGCTCCCTAGGAGTCCTAGAGAGGGGTAGAACTGGGACCAAGCAAGCTGGCAGTTGGAGAGCTGGGCAGACAGATGGTGGGGGCCCCAAACTTGGGACCCCAGAGCGAGGAAATACATGGGAGGATGACTTCTTCCTCCAAATCCATCTCTGAATCTTCAAGACCTAGTAGTGTTTATCTGAGCTGATTGGGAGCCCCACACTGGCTCAGGGAAGGCTCGGAGGGCTTCTCTCTCAGACATGAATCTGTTTGGGAGGCCGCAGTATAAGCTGCCTGACCTGAACCTCCCAGCAAACACCCTCAGGCGACAGCAAGCTCAGAGTCTTGAGTTTGGCCTCTGACATCAGAAAGCAACCCAAACCAGCCTGAGATGGTTAATGCATTGCACTTGCTGCTCTGGCCTATGGGGAGGGGCGGTTAGCAGGGCCCAGGGTTCTCCCTGGCAGTGCCCAGCTTCCCTTACAGCCCAGAGGGCCCTAGCGAATGCCACAAAGCCTGGGGAAGACAGAAGTGATTTCACCATCCTGATAAAATTTAGTCTAATTTTTTCTAGTTACAAGCAAACACATTTTACTTAAGCAAAATATAGACAATTTTAAAAAGTAGAAGGGGAGGTCATGACCTACATCAACCACTATTAATATTTGAATGCATTTCTTTCCAACACTTTGTTCTCATAAAAGTGTTGAATTAGGGCTTTACCCTTGGACTTGTACCGGAGACCAGGAGATGGTCTTTTGCAAGAGACCCCCTTTGTGAGGGTGGAAGAGATTCTAGCTCATGACTTAGGGGGTGATCAGGGTAACTTCCTTAACTCTTGTGCCTCCATTTTGTCAACTACAAAATGGAGATGATAGCAGTATTGATCTCATAGGGTGACCCTCAGGATAACATAGATTTTCTGTGTGCAAAGTACTTAGAACAGCACCCACCACATAGTAAGCATGAAATAATTATGGCAGCGCTATCACTGATAGTATGATGATTATAATTATTTGCACTATTTTCCCCTGAGGAATGGGGAGTGGGGACCATCCCCCTCCCCGCAGCAACTGTGGCTTCTATAATAAATAAATAAGCACCCAGCTCTGTAACAAGGGCAGGACAGTACCCAAGAGAAAGGATGTCACTCTGGAAGGACAGAAAGCTAAACACTCAAACCTAAGACTCTGTCTATGCTGGGGTGGAAGAGGAGAAGACATAACTACCACTCCTCATGTGAGCTCTTACTGTCCGGCTGGCTCTGTGCAAGTAGCTGCTTTTTACTCTGCCTCACCCCTATAGAGAGCAGGAACCCAACACCTTCCTCTTTTCCACTGAGCCCAGCCCAGACTGCAGATTGCCACTGACACTGAAGTCCAGTGGGCTCCTTCAGTAGCCAAGGCTGACTGACCAGGCATTCAATCCTCATGTAGCCCTCACAACTTTCTGGCTTTGGGCATTAGAATATCAGAACACTCCCAGAAGGAGTCCTGGGGGTCCTTAATAGCTGATCATAACCACAGCTCATATTGACTCAGTGCTATGTGCCAAGTACTTTGTTAACTACTTTCCATATATTATCTCATTTAATCCTCATACCAAGACTATGAGGTAAGGGATTATCACTCTCCATTTGACAGGTGAAATAGTGACTCGGAGGGTTCGAGTCATCTGCGCAGGACTGACTTCCTGCTGTATATGTCCACAAGGTGACTTGAAGTTAACTTTGGAGTGACTGTCCTTTGTTCTGGAAAACATCACTATGGACCTATTAGTTTCCTCAGTTGTTCTGAGGGAAGCCTGATGCCTGCCATTGTTATCTGTAATGTTGAAAAATAAAGTGTTTACTTTGGTCATGTAAGCTGGGTATACCTCTTATCTGAAGCATAAGCACAGATGAAGGAGAAGGAGAAGAAATGGAAAACCAGAAAGAGCAAATCACTTTCCACGGTCAGAAGGTCACAGAGGTAGAATGAGAACCCAAGTCTCTCCAATCTTCTGTTCTTTCTAAGACTTCCTACTGCTCTTCTGTCCCCTTCCACGGGGCTGAGGGTAGAGACCATACCCAACACTTCTCTGGTTTTTAACACACAGGAACACTTTTATTGATTTATTTTTAATTGTTTTCCCAGACAGCTAGTTCCAGAGAAGCCTCAGCCTTGGCGACTCCACCACTTCCGCTGAGCTAATGCTTTGTCCTCTACCCCTGCCCAGGAGGCCAAGGTTCAAGGATAGTGGCAGTCCAGAGAGAACTTCAGCCCAAGAAAAGAAGAGGCGTAAGAGCATTAGCCACAGGCTGACACCATTACTTGACACACCTTCTTGAGTTGCACATATATGCTCAACTGTCCATGTTGACAGGCACACACACTGTTCCTAGACTGGCCGGGACACACAGTAAGTGCTCACTCAATCCCTGATAGCAAATTGAGGCTAACTTTTTGCAGGAGAATTGGTAGTACACACTGTTACGGGTGGAACCAAGCTTATGCAGAAGCTGTTTATATTGCCAACCTGAGCCCAGTCTAACATCCTAACACTGAGAGCCAAATCTCCATTCCCTGGGCCCTGTTCTCTCTCTGCCTTCTCCACAAAGGCATCACCTTTCCCACCCCTCCTTTCCCCTTCCTTCTTCTCCCCCTAAGAGTACTGCACATTCCCATCCCAAAATGGTATCCCTTGAGAAGCTAATATTGCACAAAACAATCCCAGAGAGGGAGAGCCAATAGCAATTTATGCAATGTTGGTGCCTGGTTTCCTCTGGACGCCGCCTAATTTCTGCCATTCACAGGTCAGGGACCTCTTTCCCATTGCCTGACAGGGACTGTCTAAGCCTGAGCCGTCCCTGGGACCCCAGACTAGAGGCAGGCGGCTTGGACAGGCTTCCTCTAGCAGTGGCACATCTGGGTGGTGGTAACTATGCATTTTTTATTGAGTAAGCGAGTTAATGGGCATGTAAAACATACACAACTTGTCAGCCTGTTAGCTGCTGCTATTGCTATGGCTGCTCTCCTGCCTCGGGCTCAACTAAATTGCTCATCCGCTTGCTCTCTTCCTCCCTCTCCTTGCCTTGCTTTTTTTCCCTCTCTCTCTCTCTTTTTTTTGCTTAGAGTCCCTCTCTCTCCCCGCAACCTGCACCTCCCTCCCTCCCTGAACAACTAAAAGGTTCCCAGGAACATTTTTATTTATTTATTTTTAATCATTTTCTTAGGCTGCCAGTTCCAGAGAAGCCTCAGCCTTGGAGACTCCGTGGCTTCCGCTGAGTTAATGCTTTGTCCTCCCCTCCTGCCCAGGAGGCCAAGGTTCAAGGACAGTGGCAGTCCAGAGAGAACTTTAGCCCAAGGAAAAAAGAGGCATGTGATGTAGGAGCCCTAGCCACATACTGACACCATTACGTGATGCATCTTTTTGAGTTTCACATACATGCTCAACTGCCTGGGTTGACAGGCACACTGTGGTGAAACCCACCCTCAACAGACCTTGACCGCACACATATCTCCACCTCTCTACTTCCCCACAATCCCATGTCTGCATGAACACACTCAGCAATCCATGTCTGCATGCATAGACCCTGATGTGCAAACATTCTCAAAAAATGTATATTCAAAATTGGTCCTCCTGGCCAGGAGCAGTGGTTCATTCCTATCATCTTAGCACTTTGGGAGGCTGAGTTGGGAGGATCACTTGAGCCCGGGAATTGAAGACCAGCCTGGCAACATAGCGAGACCCTACCTCTACAAAAAATTTTAAAAATTAGCCAGGCATGGTGGTGCATGCCTGTAGTCCCAGCTACTTGGGAGACTGAAGCAGGAGGATTGTTTAAGCCCAGGAGTTTGAGGCTACAGTGAGCTATGATCACACCTCTGCACTCCAGCCTGGGTGACAGAGTGAGACTCTGTCTCCAAAAGCAAAAAACAAATAAGACACACCTGAATATTAACTAACAAATGAGCCCACAGAGGCATGCCCGCCCCACAATGCCTCCTTCTCTCTACCTCCCTGAGATGCATTCCAAAGTCTGCAAACACACTTCCCACATACACACTCACAACAGCTCAGGTCTTTGTACACACCCCCAAGTTTGTACAGCCTAAACAACCCACTCCCGTATTCACTCCCTTCAGACACCATATCATCAAAAGACCATCATTCCTGCACACGCCCATGTGTATGTACCTTTAGTACTGATGTTAACAATTCTACACATATTCTCACACCCCTCCATCTCTGCAGACACAATCCCACCACTTACATATCCCATCAACAGCCACAACCCACTCGCACACTCCCAGGGATCACACACCTGTCACAGGTCAGATCTTCATGCACCTACCCCAGAGACACTCAGTCTCAACAAGCTGTGTCTGCAATGCACCATCCTGCATGTGCATACATTGTGGGCAGCTCATGTGTGCATGGCATCCCCCACATACACACTCCCTATGTATAATCCTCTGGGGTCCTATATCTGTTGAATATTCACATAAACCATTACTCCCTCTAGCCCATCAGCAGTTCTTTATTATAGACTTCGGGGATGTTCATACACACCTCATGTACCCATGAACACTCTATCCCATTCTACATATTTCTATTCCATACACATAAGCCCTTAACCTCATATTTGTCTGTATGTCCCCTGTGACCATCCTACAATATTTTACTGTCTTCATGTTCACATAATATGCACCCATATAAGACCCCAATTCTGATCCTGCGAGCTTACTTCAACATCTTCCTGTCTGCATGCGCATCTCAAATGTATATACCCAAATGCCTTATTCTGCGTGTGCATGCAAAGATGCCCTGCAATAACTCCATGTCTGCTTACATACACCCTCGTGCAGGGACTTGTACCTAAACCTGCCACTTCCACATACAAACGCAGCTACACACAACTCCCTCTAACAGCTCATGGTTGTATCGAATGCCCATCCTCAATTCAATTTAATTAAAATAAGTAGTTGCATTAAATCTAAACTACACTTTTGAACCCTCACTAAGTAGCCCACCCCATGCTAAGTGCTGAAAATATGTAAATGGAGAAGAACAGCAGTCCTTACCCTCAAGAAGCTCCCTATCTAGGAAGAGACATGGACAGAAGAGCCAACAGTTATAACGGTGTGTGGTGAGCTCAGTCACAGAAGCAGTACACACACAGACACACACCTCTGGCAGTTCCAAATTTATAGCAATATTCTGTGTGTGCTGCTTAAAGGTGCAAATAAGCACAGCCTAATTCACGTTCACATAGCCCCACTCTGTACCCAAGCCCCACCATTTTAACTAGGATCAGGGACTTCAATGAAGGCATGGTAGCTTAAATCATCAAGCTCCTCCCCAAGTAATGCTGCCACCATGGCCAAGGTGTTCACTCCTGACCACTGTTGCTGCTTGGACAGAATCTCCTCTCCTGGATTGCACACTGAGCACCTAGTCCAGCAGTGACAGGCCCTCAGGTGCAGGGAGTGATTCCCCCAATATTGCTCCAATACCATGCCCAGTCTGACCACGAGTCTTGCAGTTAAACCTGCTCCTCTTTGCCTTCAACAGAGGTTGCTGTTGCCATAAAGTATGCACGGGCTCTTTCCTGCTCCCTCTTTCTTGTTTGGGTGGTTGGAACTACTAGCTCTCTGATAGGGTTTGTTGTGGTGGTTGTTTTCAGTTGGAGTCTCACTCCGTCACCCAGGCTGGCGTGCAGTGGCACACTCATGGCCACCCCAGCATCAACCTGCTGGGCTCAGGTGATCCCTCCGCCTCAGCCTTCCAAGTTGCTGGATCTACAGGCGCGTGCTACCATGCCCAGCTAATTTTGGATTTATTGTAGAGACGAAGTCTCGCCTAGTTGCCTTGGCTGGTCTCAAACCCGCGGGCTCAGGTAATCCACATGCCGCAGCCTCCCAAAGTGCTGGGATTACAGGCTGAGCCTCCAAACCCAGCCAGGTTATTTTTAAAGCTAATCCAATTTTGGTCTGAATTCCTAGACCTTTAGTGTCTAAAGGAGGAATCAGAAAGCTATGGCCTACTGAACAAATCTGGCCCACTAGCTCCATTTTTAAATAAAGCTTTATTGGACATAGCCATGTCTACTTACTTATGTACTATCTATGACTGCTTTTACAACAGAGTCCAGTAGTTAGAACTGAGACTGTAAATATTTCTTACCTGGCCCTTTATAGAAAAAGCTTGCCAGCCTGGTGTAAAAGTGTGGGAGGTTGTAGCCCCACTTTGGTCTTCTCTGGTCAAAGCAACATCATACACTATAAGAGGCAAACAGGAAGGCTGTAGGGTGCTTGGAAGCAGAAGACAAGGAAAGTAAAGGAATTCAAACCATGTCTTTAATTCATTCTGTGGATATGTATCGAGTGCCTCTTATTTCCCAGTGCTCTGCTCAGCACTGGGTTACAGAAGTGAGCTAAACATAACTCTTGCCCTCTTGAAGTCCAGAGTCTATTGGGAGACACCAAACTACAACTTGCACATGTGACTGTATCACAACAATTGTGATAAATATAGAGAAGGGGGCAATGGGGATTGTTGAAACCAGGAAAAGAAACTTTGAAGTACTCTGAAGGTTGAACTCAAATGTTGAGGGGATGGCATTGTAGAGAGGTTAGAGACGCTCTCTACACACCCCAAAGTAAGACTTGGGACCAGTAAAGCACGGGCAGATCCTGTCTCCACATGAAGAAGAGATGTTAAACCCTCAACATTGTGCTAGAGTGGACTCTGATCCACAGGAGGCTATGTGTTCCATATTATCATGGAATGAGCATCATGATTAGGGATGGGTAGAGAGGATGGATACTTGGAGTTGACCTACATGACCTCCAAGGTCCTTCAGCCTCTGAGAGGCCCAGGGCCTAAGTGTGAGGCTCACCACTGCCTCTCAAGATGGCACCAGGATAACCTCTGCCAACATTCCCTCTCTCCTCCCCAGCATCCTCTGCTTTCCTGTGAAAGATATAAGAGACAACCTTTCTTGACCTGGCCCTTACATAGGTCATGAACAGCACCTTTTACAGGGTGCTGTGAGGGTGTCTACCACTCCCCTGGTCATTACAGCTTCTTTGTTTAAACCCTATAGGGCCTAAAAGTAAGTTGCCCATACCAACTGGCTTCTAGAATGACCCTCAGAAATGCCTCTTTCCCTTTTCACATAAAACCCCAACCTTTCTTCACCTGCTGTCTCCTCCTCAGTTCCAAACTTCCCCTCCCGTGTTGAGCTTTCCATCCCCTCTCCTCTTCGGGTCCTCAGCCACAGGGTCATGCCTAATCCCACCTTGCAAATGACTCAGAAGAGTACATCAAAGTTCTGCCCCATCCTTAATGCAAGCTTGTCTGTGCCCGTTCCTTGTTCATTTTATGCCATCAGAGGCTGAGCTTCCAGCTTTGGGCACTGAAAACCTGGACGTGGGCGAGAGAAAAGAGAAGCTGGCAGGAAGAAGGAAGGCAAGGCAGACACAGAGGCAAGTGAGGAGAGCCTGCGGAACTCCTTGTTTAAGTGGTCTGGTAATTAAATGAACAGTGTTTGCTGGGGGAGCCCACCTTCAAAATCCCCACTGGTGGTGAAGCATATAAAAACCTGAATAGCAAATATTTACTCAGAATTAACACGGAGCAGATTCCATCAAGCAACCTTGGGGCTGTTTCTGGAGTCTTACCTTAATGTCTTGTGTGGCATGGAAGCCCAGGCGGGCACTAGACCTGGCGTAATATGCTAAACAAATCTAATGGTGTGCTTTATTTCCCCCCTCAGCAGAACTCTTAATTATGTATCTTGCAAATGCACAGAGAAAATGGATTAGCCACGGCAGCTGTTTGCTGCTAGAGCAGCACCCTCCCCAGAAACCTTTGCGAGGAGACCATGAGCCAGCCCCACAGGCTGGGCCAGGGAGCTGGCAGGAGTCTTAGAAGAGCACAGGTAGAGACTGTTGCTGGGTTGGAATCTTCAGCCAGGAGAAGAGGCAGGATGTGAGTGGAGGGGTGTGTAGTAGTGGGGGCCAGGCCAGTCCTGTGGCTGCAAGGGCTGAGGTAAGTTCTTTGGAAGCCTTCTTTGTTAAGGCCACCTCTTCTAGTCCACCTGTCACCCCCAGAGTCATGCCTGAGAGACTCACCTGGGCAGGAATCTGGGGAGGAAAATGTCAGTTTATTGTCTAGTAGAATGACTCACTTCTGTCCCCTTAGTACTTCCTAGGAAATTGCAGGAACCCGTGTGTCAGCTTAGCTGTCTTTTAGCAAAGTCTGTGTGAGAGACTGGAACCCATGGGGGAAGAACAGTCAGGAAAGTTCAGAACTTAGGGCTACAATCGAGGAGGGCAAGCCAATGGAGAGCAATAAGGGTACTATAAGGATGTGGGTATAAGGGCAGGAACCCATTTTGAAGTAATAATATGGAGACTGTGCCAAAGAAAAACATGCTGCAGATGAGCAGGGTGTAAGTGCAAGTTGGACACTGACCAGTGGCAGAGGTACCGCCCACTGAATTCATATGGGTCAGAGATGCTGATGTGCTTGCGTGAGTATGCGTGGGTGAGTGCATATGTGGGCGTGTGTGTGTGTGTGTGTGTGTGTGTGTGTGTGTGTGCGCACGCATGCCGCATGTGTGCATTGAGGACACTACCCAGAGCATAACGCTCCTCTTCCACAATGCCTTTGGCACTGCCATTTTGGGCAGGAGAATATCAAGCATGCATGGAAGTTAGCCTACTTTAACAAACTACAGTTGGGATTTAGTGCCCAGGACCTGTGTTTGAGTCTGATTCTGTCACTCACCAGCAGCTCTCATAACTTTTCTGAGCCTCAGTTTCTCCTTATGTTTTAGCATGTGAAAGACTGGTGTGATGCCTTGGATTTATCAGTAACAATGCTTGCATCTGATTGTGTTGAGTGGTTATATTACTTAGATTTCTCCAAGAGTTGTAGAAGGGATATTCATTGAAATTCACAAAGCTGCTTTATAAACTGGAAAGTATAATAATAATTGTAACAATAGCCACAAGTATTGAGCAATTGCTGTGTACCAAGGACCATTCTAAATGTTTTACGAGCATTATCTCATTCTGTCCTCACAATAATTCTGTAGTATGTACATATACTATTATTACCCTGATTGTTCAGATGAAGAAATTGAGGCATGGAGAGATTACATACATTCCTTAAGTTCACAGACTCTGCTTAGGATCAAACCTGGCATCTCACAACTGTTATCAATATAAGACGGTTATCAGAACTGGTGGAGCTCAGCAGAGAGCAGGAGACAGCAGGTTCATGAGCCAGCCAGCATCGTGGGAAATTGGAGGCCAAGGCAGAGCTTTGGGCTCCTGTTACATAAGCAGCCTGGACAAAGGGTAGATGCTAAATTCAAAAGTTAGAAGCAGGCAAATTCAGGCCAAGGACAGGGTTTGAGAGCGGGAACAGAAACACTCTCCAAAGGACAATGAAGCTTAGAAACAAGGCGATGCTGCTCCCCACACTCACCAGATGGCGCTGCGCAGATTCTCCCGAGGCATCTATTCCGTTTCACTCAACTGGAAAATTTTTATGGAGCTCCTGCAGTGCACCAAACCTGGAGATACAGCGGCAGAAAAGCGTGGTCCCTGCCCTCGTGTGGTTTTCATCTACCAAGGAAGGTTGGTATTACACGAGGAATTGCAAGCATGAGGAGTCTAAGTAAGAAAAAGGTGTGGGTGGATAGTTGTCTGGGTATTGCTAACTGCAAAAACTAAAGGATCCCCAGATGTATTATGGCTCAAATTCAAGAGCTTTATTGCTCGCTCAGGTAACAGAACAAAATGAACACTCCTGATTGGCAGGAGCAGTTGTCTTCTTCATTTCTTTTCTTTTTTTAATTTTTTTATTTTAAAGATATGGGGTACAGTTCAGGATTGGGGGTACAAGTGGTCATCGTACAGGTAAAGTTTGGGCCTTCCTTTGGTCCCCATTTTGCCTGGATTGAGATCAGGTACTCTTATCAATGTTATGTGTCTCCCTCCTCCCCTGGCAGTTTCCAGCTACTGCCAATCTCTTTCTTATAGTATTATGGTAAATGCTCATGGTCCACTTATGAGTGAGAATATGTGGTACTCAGTTCTTTGTCTCCCTGATAAATCACTCAGTATTATAGACTCTAAATCCAACCAAGTTGCTGCGAAGTTCATAATTTTTTGTTCTTCTTTATGACTGCATACTATTCCATCATGTATATGTACCACTTTTTTTTTTTTCCAGTCCAGTTTCTTTGGGCAGCACAGTTGGTTCCATGTTTTTGCTATCGGGAATAGTGCTGCAATAAACATGCGTGTGTAGGTATCTTTACTGCAGAGTGATTTAATTTCCTCCGAGTATATTCTCAGAAGGAGGATTGCTGGATTGTGTGGAAGGTCAATTTCTAGTTCTTTTAGGAATCATCACACTGTTTTCCAAAGAGGTTGAACTAGTCTCCATTCCCACCAACAGTGTAGAAGCATTCCCTTTTCTCCACATCCTCGCCAGCATCTGTTGTTTTTTGTTTTATTCATGATGGCCATTCTTATTGGAGTTAGATGGTATCTCAGTGTGGTTTTGATTTGCATTTCTCTGATGATTAATGAGGCTGCATCCTCTTCATTTCTTTCTGAGACAGGCCTCTGAGGCCTTCATGAGGGTCAGCCCAAGGTCACCAAGCTAGCCTTAATCTTTTGCAAGAAGGAGTATGCCCAAAGGTTTTCATGGGTCAGGTCTGGGAGTAGCACACATTCCTTTCACTACATTCTAATGGCTAGACCTCAGTCACAGGGCTCAACTAATTCCAAGGTGAGTGCAAGTACCCAGGAAGCAGACAAGGTAGAGGATCCGGTGAACAGTTAGCAGGTTGTCACAGTGGGCTACAGAGGATCTTTGTACACTCTGTTCCCTCTGCTTGGAATGCCTCATCTTGCCCAACTTCTCTTCTTTTTACACAGCAGATTCTATACCTTTATAAACAATGGTATTTTATACTCAATTTTAATTTTGTTCTCTTCTTGAACATATAATCCCCTTCTGTTCTCAACAGCCCTATAAAAAATTGTCCTCATAACATGACTTGCGCTAGTGGTGTCTTGAGAAGAGAGAAGGTCTTTGATCACGTACCGGGCATATCTGGGCAGGCAGCAAATGAGAACAGAAAGCAAGACATCAAGAGAGGACTCCAGAACGAAGGCAGGGACAGGAATTCAAAACCACAAGTCATCAGCCACCTAGAGAATCCTCAAACCTACTGAGGAGAGTGACTCCCTGGGGATGTGTGGGATGGAGGCTCAGATTATTTTCTTTAGATACTAAGAAAAAGTGAAGGGCTATTAATAAAATCTGGAGGAAACCGAGGGAAATTAATGAAGACTCTAACACCAAGCGCTTCACAAATGTTTATTAGATCACAAACTAAAACACACTATTTATTATTGTGTACCAAGCACTACACTTCACAACATCCCCATTAGGTAAGAATGATTATGCACAATTGACAGATTTTAAAAAATCATCCCAGAGACAGTTGCACAGACCATAAGCAGAAGATCTGGATTCAAGTTCAAGCATGTTCTTGACCACTGTGCTCTACTGCTCCTTACCTAAATGAAAGAATGGGTAAGAGAGTAGTATTGAGGAAGCACTTGGAAGCTTGCTTGGTAGAGATGTGATTGTAACAAGGGAGCAAATCTTCCAAAGGCTGGACTTCCTGGAGAGAGAACAGCCTGCCAAGGAGGGCATGAGGGGCCTCCAGGTGTTGTGGGAGGGAGGCTGGTGATTCCAGCTTGTCAGCCTCCCTTGGGGGAGAAGGCAGAAGCCTGCTTGCCCAGACAGTAGCTGCTCCTCTCTGCTGGGGCAGAAGGAAGGGAGCTCTTGGCAATGCTTGACTTGCTAAGCCTCAGGGGAGAAAAACCAGGGAGTTTGTGAGATCAGCTCCCTAAGGTGCCTCGGGCAGGATGCAGCACTTTCCAGCAGGGAGTGAAATCAGGAAGAAGCGAATCAAGAGCAGATGGAGTTAGTGTTCCAGCAAGTGCTTGTGGTTTTAGAAATGAAGGAGAAGCGTGGATCGAGGCCAAAACCGGTCCTTGGGGTTCCACAAACCTGCAGCCTCTGGGGAATGGCTCAGACAGAGGATGCGGAGGCTAGGAGGCATCTTAGAGATCATCCTGACCATGAGGCTGCTTCTGTAATGGGGGAACCAGGCTGAGGGAAATTGCATGAGTGGAAGGGCTAGGACCACAATCCCAGATCACACAGACATGGTGGGCACGTGAAGGGCCACCCTTTCTCCCTCCTCCTGCATTGGCTCTGCTGATCTTCACTAACTTGAAAGCCTTTTGGTGTCTGCTGAGGCACAGGGCCCAGTGTGCCTCTCCATCCCCTGCATACTTCCTCAGTCTAAAATCCCTATTCCAGGACCTTCTCGTGCTTCCATAGCTTGTGAACCAGGCAAGACACTCTGCCTCTCTGTAACTAATTTATTCACCTATAAAGTGGGGGGTGAGGGGAGAGGTAGAACAAGAAAACCTCTAAAGCCTTCACCGACTGAGGTGTTAGAGCATTTGCAAACCTCTCCCTGCCCCTTGGAGAGCTACAAGGTATATGTAAAAGCTGAAGTTGGGAGAAGTCAGCCAGGATCACCACAGAGGGTGTCCTCTCCTACCACCGGTGGGGCTCAGGATAAAGATGCAAATGGAGGTCCATGAACTATAGATCTAAATTTTTTTTAATTTTTTTGAGAAAGCAGGATTTATTGAGAGGACAGAAAAGCTTCCACAGTGGGAGGGGGACCCTGGAGGGTCGCCCAGTCTATATACTTAAAAGTACATATTAAGATAAACTGCTTGATAAAATATATTTATTCTCTGCCATAGATTGAATGTTTGTGTCCCCACAGAATTCATATGCCGAAATCTTAAATGCCTAGGTTATGGTTTGGGGAGGCGGGACCTCTGGGAGGTGTTTAGGTCATGAGAGTGGACTCCTTACAAAAGAAAGGAGTATCCTAGACATGTAGACTGAGAACTCTCCCTTGCCTTTCTACCAGGTGAGGGCACAATGAGAAGGCACCACCTATAAACTAGAAAGCAGACCCTCACCAGACACCAGATCTGTCAGCACCTTGATCTTGGACTTCCTAACCTCCAGAACTGTAAGAAATAAGTTTTGGTTGTGTGTAAGTGACCCAGTTTATGATATTTTGTTATAGTAAGCCAGATGGATGAGGACATCCTTCTACCTTGACAAATACACCTTCATGATGACAGAGTCAAAAAACCCATGTAAAGTCATGGATTTCTTTTATTACGACTGAAAGTTGGCCAATATCAAAGGTAGATTAATTTAATTATTATTGCACATGTTTGGGCGCTGGCAATGTTTAGATGAGTAACAAAACAAAGATAAAATAATTCAAAAACTATTTTATAGTTACTCCAAAAAATATTTTTCTTGGCATTATTTAAACAGAATCCCTAAGTATGTTGTTATAATCAAGATGGTTGCATAGTTTGTATTCTATTGAGATCAATGGCAACTTAGACAACATTTCTTGAGTTATTGTAGTTCTTAGATAGTTTTTCATTAATTTCAATTTGGAAAAACTTTTCTGCTGAGGCAGTAGAAATTAGAAATGACAATAAAACTTTTAAAGTCATACTTCTATATATTCAGAAACAGCCATTGAATTTTACTTAAGTTCAAACATTTTAATGCAGTCACGTGATAAATTATCACTTCAGAAAATATTATAAAATAGTTTATTTTCATCCCTTTATAGCAATATCTAGATTCATAAAGTAATATAGAGAATCTTTATCACACCTTATGAGTGTTCTCTCTAGACTTACATACATACAAATTTCAGAGACATATGAGTTGTTTAAGATTGCAAAATGTTTCTCAGTTTTTATATGCAACTATTGCAAATACCATGCTAATTAGTGAATACCTCCAGACCAAGAACTCAAACACCAAGTAAACAAGAAAATAGACGCTCAGCACTGTGGATGCTTCATTATGAAAGAATCTATTGCACCCATGCTGTCTGAGAGGAAGGATTTGACAAGTTAGTTAATTGGTCTTATATCTAAGCATTTCCACTGCTTAAATCCCCAGTCCCCCATGACCCACTATGAAGCTCTGTCTCCCGTATGTGGGCAACAGACAATCCACAAACTCCATTTGTTTCAAGAACATAGGGCAATAGACATGGAGAAGCCTCCCTGGGGCCTAAGCAGTATTAGCCATGAGAGTAGATGTTTAGGGCTATGGGTCACTCCAAGCCAGTGGTGAGCACCAGGATCCAATAACAGAAGCATCCATGTGCTCCTTATTAGTGGAAAAGGTGGGACCTTCTAAGCCACAGAACCCAGGTAAAGTTCTTCCCTTGCTCAGATAACGGTGTTATCGGAAGTCATTTCCAAGTTCTTTTTGAGAGCATGTGGGAGTCTCCAACTTCACCCTCTCCTGCCCCTGCATTTGCCCACCAGTCTCACCAGACCACCGCTCTGTGTTCTCACCCCTCTGTAATTCTGTTCATGTGCTTATTTCTGTCTGCAGTGTCTTTCCTCCTCTCCTTGTCTAATTGGTTTATTTTACTGTTTATGCTCCATGGGACATAAGTTGACGTTTGTTTCTCTAGCCACACCTTCTGTCGTGTTCTATGGAATCTCTCACTCACAACCTCAAGGAGAGCTACCCTAACTTTCCTCAGTCTGAATTCACTGGAGCTGAGAACAGAGAGGGGGATCAGGAGAGATGGCTGGAGTCATTGTGTATAACTGCAGCCTGATTCCCCCGGGGAAGTCTCTAATGGGTTCGGCCTGGACCCATCTCCTACTGATGGCTCCGCCCATGTGGCGATTTCCGTGCAAGAGATACACGTGGTTGTCAGCTTCACCTGCCCCCCTTGGCTTTGAGGATAATGTGAGGAAGGGGCAGCCATGGCTGCCTAAGCACCCTGCCTAAAGCTACCCCTCAACCCCCTAATGAAGGCTATCCCTTCATTTAGTGGCCACCTAGACAGCCTCACAGCAATTTCCCCTCCTTTATTCCTTGCTCTTTCAGAGTCACAATCTTCTGGATCTTCTTTGATGCCCTCTGAGAGCTGAGTAGAGTTAGGATGGTGGGGGAAGACTACTCCTCTCATTCCCAGATTCACTACAGTTCCTTCTGACCTTGGTCCAAGCTGTTTCAACAGGATATTCTGCTCCTTACTTCCTATCACTCCTGCTCCCACTACAGAAATCTTCAGAAAAAAGCAAGCAGACATCGGTCAAGCTCTCCCAAGAACCCCTCATCAGTCTCAACTCCAGTCAAAGCACTGGAGTGTTTCATTGGTCCTGGGCATGAGATGCCAATCTCTCTCCTTACAGTCACCGAACTTCCATCAATAATTCCCTTAGAGACTCCCTCACCTGTCTTTGGGAAGGGAGAGATCAGTTCTCAACAGACTCTGCTATATGGATGGCTTGCCCCTCTGTGTTCTAGACTAGGTAGGGCACTGGGCACTAGGGAGTGAGAGTAGATGGTGACAAGGCCAGATCTGCCTCTTTTAAAAAACTCTGAAGAATGCCATGTGGTTAATTCCTCTCTTTAGGGTGTGGTCCTCTTACCACTTATTTGTACTTAGCAGTTAATCCCATTGCCAACTCAACATTCCGACACATTTGCCAAGTGGAAGTCCTTCAAAGGTCAGTCAGGTTTTATCCCTCCATAGTTTTCTGCAGCTCTCAAGCAGCCAGACTCTCCTCTGGGTTCCCCCAGGGCTTTGTATTAATTTTGGCACACTCTGGTATCCTTAGCCGACTGAGGTTTATGTATCTCTGTATTCCCAGGACCTAGTACTAGGTCTGGCACCACTTGGGCCCACAATAAAAGTTTGTTGAATGAAGTAATGTAATAAATAAGCTTAATTAAGAAATAATAAATAAGTCAATTATTGAATAAAGAAGGTAAGGAATAAGTGAGTGAATGACTGAAGGCATGAATGAACAAATTCAGAGCTTTACAGGTTCCCCTCTCCTGTTCCCCAGCCTCTCAGGGAGTGCCCAGGAAGCCCATCTGAAGATGGCCCTCAGTTTGTCAGATTCCAGGAGAGCGGGCTGCCCAGCCCATGGTCATGGAACTGTTAGCTCAGGAGGCAACAGCCTCACCGTGTAAAATCACAGTCTATTCTAGTCAAATTAACTAGGTAATACCCTGCATTAGTGTAAAATTCTCCATCAAACCATGAAGACTGGCGTTTAAAACATTTAAGACCCAAGAAGGGGAGGAGAGGGCAAGAGAGAACCCTTGCTTTTCCTGGCCAGCTGTGTTTGAAAGGAATCCCAGTCTCACAAAGCAGGAAGGGTCTCACCCGGGATTTTCAAAGGCAGCATCCCATGCTCCTGGTTGGGCCTCCTCACCCAGACCTCCAATCACCTCACAGCGTCTTTCTTTACTTGGGGCCATAGACCCTACCCTGGGTCCTCCTGTGCGTGTCAAGTTGGACGATGCAGAGGGTGTGAGTAGAAGGAAGACTTAAGATAGAGTCTTCCCTGGGCAAATAACACCATGCCATTTCCTGATCCCCCCCACACCCCCTACTATGAGGAAGGCACTCCTTCACCCAATTCTAGAACACCCTTCACTTCTAGATCCCCAGAAGTTCAGTCACTTTACATCCCCAGTGGTGTCTGGAGGTCCCCCAGTGGCTCCATGATTGAATTGCTCAGAGACCATCCTTGAGTCTTGGCAGGATATTATGACAAAACGTCTTTTTCTGTCAATAACCCTTATTGGGCACCTCCCACAGCCAGGTGCTAGGTAGTGGAGGAGAGAACGTTTGTGAGGGGACACAGGCCTAGATCACAGGTGGCCTGCGAGCCTGAAGGAAAGGACAGTGTGTCTTTAGCTTTCTGGTGCTCTCAATGGCATCAAGTCAGTGTTTGCAAATGCGACAACAGATACTTGCATTTGGCAATGAAAAGTGAAGTCGCAGAAGCAGTGATACAAGGTGCCTCCCCGCACACCCATCAAACTGGCAGCCGCTCATCCCAACCCCGTGGGGCTTGGTCCTGGAGCTCCCCGCAGGAGGGGGAGAAAAGGAGGCAGCCTCCCAGGGGGTTGTTCCATGCTGAGGTAGCATCCTGGCTGCTGTGCCCTGGGGAGCCAGCTCCCTGCATAAACGCACAGATAGACAGATAGATCGTATTAAGCATACAACATTCAGGGGCCTCATTGATTCTAAACGGCTGCTTGCCGTTGACAAGCCACATCACCAAGGCTAAAGCAGACAGCTCTGGGTTATCCAGCTTGCATCCCCCACCCCCTCCATCCCCTGCGTGGGCGCACACAGGCACCCCAGGGCCCCACTTGCTCTAGCCCTGTGCCCAAGCTGATACTGCATTACAGGCTGCAGACTCGCTTGGCAGAGACCAGATGCCAGTGCGTGCCTCCCTGTCCCCTGGGGATCTCAGGCCCAGCTGCAGCAGCCAGGCAGCCCCGGGGACCCTACAGTCCCCACCCATCCCCCACCTTACTGAGGAGCCCATCAACACAACCTCCCATCTCTCTGTCCCCTCTCCCACCTCATCCTCCCTCCTTACTGCTTATGCCTGTGTAGGCAGGAGGCAAAGCGATGCGAATACATTAACATTTCCTTAATTCTATCTGCGCCTCCAAAACTCTGAGTCACAACTGGGTGGGTTTTCGTGCCTGGTGAACTGTCAGCCTCATTCAGAAATGTCATTTTCTACTTTGCTCCCGGATCAGTAAGGGGACAAGCGGCAGGGCCCACGGGGGTGGTACATGGCACACTGACGGGCTCTCAACGGAAGACAAGATCAGGGCACCAGCAGGCTCTAAGAGAAGCCATGTGGATTCTACCAAGAACCCTGCTACTTTGCCCTCATATAGCAATTCTCACATTTTACAAAGTGCATTCACCTACATTATTTTGTCATTCATATACCCATTTCACATATGTGAAAACCGAGGCACAAAAATCTGAAACCCCTTGCCTAGATATTACACAGCTTATAAGGATAGAGTCAAGGCTAATATCCTTACCTTCTGGCTCCAAGTTCATGCTAGGCCTCCTGAAGGAAAAACTCCAGGCAACAACACCTTTCCCTTGGCGTGAGAGGGTTAGGGTTTGACTTTGCCGCAAGGGTCATGCACAAGAGAACTTAAACATGTTTTTGTTTTGTTTTGTTTTGTTTTTTGGCCAGGGGTGTTTTTGAAAGAGTACAGTTTCCCCCCTTCTCCCCACTGTCCCCAATCAGTTATAGGACCAGTTCACATTTGTACATTTCCTACCTAGGTATAGAATTTGGACTTTAAACAAGATTTCCGCTACCTTAGGCCAGTTCCACATTCATACAGAGAGGGGGACACCCCTGCAATGTATTATCTAGGATGCTAGCGAGCCCCCTTTGCTCAGAAATGACTCACTTTTAACACGTATTAATACTATGTGCAAGGCAATCTGTTTGGCACTGGGTAGATATAAAGATGAATAAGTGTGGCCCTTTCCCTCCAGCAATGTAGTCAGTCATACAAAACAGACACAATAATTACATCCGAGCAAAGGTGTGGGTGCAAAGATACTGTGGAACCAGGGAAGGCTAGGGGGCTGGGGAGAGAAGGGAACAGGACTATACAGTGGGTGAGGGGTACTGAAAAGGAAAAGGAAAGGACACTCCCGAAAAAAACTTGACATTATTGCCTGCATGCCTCAGAGTCCTGAGTGACTAGGTGTCCCTGGACTCAAACACCCAGGACTTATGCCTGACCCAGAACCCTGAACCGGCCTCTCCCCACATGGGTGTGCATGGGATTCTGATATTAAGAATGTGCCTCGACCTCACTGACTCAAGCATATGACCCTAATGGCTGTGCTCTGTTGAATGTCTGTCCTCTCTGGCTTAGCATTAGGGAAACTGAGAGAAGCCACCAGACTTCTACTGAAACACAAGGAATGCTGGGACCGTGGTAGAAAGGGCTGGTGGGAAAGGAGGAAGAAATGAGGGGAGATGTGGCCAGGACAAGGGGGTCAGTTGGGTTCTCAAAAACCCAAGAGCACAAGGGAAGCTCAGACCTCTCTTGAGCCTGCACTGATATCCAGGGATCCAGGTCCTGCAGCAGGGATTTCATACAATGGAGATGTTTCCAGAGGAGCATGTCTTACCCACAGGTCAGCGAGGTGGCTGCTTCCAGGGATTGATTGACAGTCAACTGGGTAGTGGGGACAACTGGGCCACATGCTTGCCACCATCTCATCCAGCAGGCTGGTCTGGGTGGCAGCAGGGTCCTAAGAGAGTGAACCAAAACAGACAAGACTTTTGAGGAGTAGGCTTGGAATGAGCACATCATTGTTTCCACTGTATTCTATTGGCCAATGCAAGTCACAGGTCAACCCAGATTCAGAGGACGGAAATCGACATTACCTCTTGATGAGAAGAGTTGCAAGGCCACATTGCAAAGGACGGGAAAAGGGAAGGGTTATGGCCACTTACAGTCTTGAGCTAGGATAAGAACACAAGTCTCCTGACGGTGCCAAGGTTACAGCACCCTCTTCTGATGGGTCCTATCCGCCCACCTTTACCTATTACCCAATCCAGGCCCCTCCTCTATGACTCAGCAAAATCCTGTATGCCAGAAGGAACACAAAGCAAATCCAGCATAGGCAATGAGTCTAACTCTTCTGTGTCCTTGGTGTAGAGGCAGGAAGCACGGAAGAGTAAAACTTTTATGCAGCCGGCTCGGTTTTTAATCCCAGCACTTTGGGAGGCTGAGGTGAGTGGATTGCCTGAGCCTGCGGGTTCAAGACCCACCTGGGCAAGTTGGCAAGATCATCTCTACAATAAATCAAAAAATTAGCCGGGCGTGGTAGCGCACACCTGTAATTCCAGCTACTTGGAAGGCTGAGGCGGACGGATCTCCGAAGCCCAGCAGGTCGAGGCTGCAGTGGCTGGGAGCAGCCACTGCACTCCAGTCTGGGTGACAGAATGAGACTCCAACTCAAAAAAAAAAAAAAAAGAAGAGAAAAAAAGACTTTTATGCAACTGAACCAATATCCACTTCCCCAGCACCTACAACTTCCACTTGCTCCAGGACAGAGGCCAGAACTGCCCCTCCCCCGCCCCGCAACAAAGGCTCAGATTGCAGATCCTTTTTTTTTTTTTTTTGCAACTACCCCACATTACTGTAAGCTCTCTATCACTCCACAGTCCTGGAGAAGGAGACAACAGCCAATTTTCCAGCACTGAATAAGATAGCCCCTGGAGTCACTTCTGAAACACCACCAATGTGTTATGCCAACTTCTTTTCTGGGGGAGAACAAAAGCTGTTTTTCTCTTTTCTTCCCCTGATGGAGAGAAGCAAGACCCCCTTTTGAATTCGACTTTCTCTTTTCTGGCATTAAAAAAAATTTTTTTAAAAACAAATCTGTCAAAATTCCCACCCTGCCTTCCTAGTTACATTTTTTAATTCAGTTGGCTCCATGTGGGGGAGTCTTCTATTAATAGGTATACCAGGAGGCTTAGCAACTCAGGCAGAAGAGTACCTAGGAGAAAGCTGGAGAGGGCTGACGCCGGAACAGTGAGCAGGAATCAAACCGGGCTTAATTAGGAAAACATGACTTCCCTATTAACGTCCCTGTCCATGTGATGCTGCTGCTAGGAAAAAAAATGCCAAGAAGCTTATTTGTTTTGCAATTATGGATGAAATAAAAAATTACTTGGTCTAATTAGACCTCTTTTACTAAAAGAAGCGTGTAAAATAACCTCAGTTTCATTAGCAACTCAAAATACACTACTCGGTGTGCTACATATGTTTAAGTGAAATGTGGAGGGTCAATTTGCTATGTAAATTTCCACAAATTTGGCTAAACTAAAACGATTAACCTAATGTGTATGCAAATTAACTTAATTGATAACGATTTTTCTCCAGGAACTTTAAAAGGGGGGGAAATATATTCCAATTCGAACAATCCTCCAAAGTGTTCCGTCACCCAATAGCAAAATGATATCTTGACAAATTAAAGAGAATATAATGAAATCAGATTAATTAATGCCAAGGCCAATTAGCACATGCAAAGAAACAAATCTCACTAATAGACAAATCCAGCAATAATTTGAATGAGATTTTTGAAAGACTTCCCTGTTTGTCAATTTGTGTATATGTGTGTGAGTGTGTGAGTGTGTGTGTGTGTGTGTGTGTGTGTGTGTGTGTGTATAATTCCATCTTTGAAATGTTCTTTTGTTTAGGATCAGAATGCTGGAGCTAGAAGGGCCCATGAAGTCAGAAACCACTCCCTCAGCTGATTAGGAAACTGAGCCTCAAAAAGGTGAGACTCTATCTGTACAAGATGGCACCGACGCACTGGCACTACAGCCCCTATCTCTCCTCTGTAGCACCCTCCCTGCCAGCAACACCCACAGATGCTTGAAAGCAAGGAAAGCACTCTGGAAGGCCCTTTCAGCCCTGGGACTACCTGATCCTATGGTCTACATTGGAATGTTTACCATATTAGAATGCGTTCTACATTAGAATATACGTATATATTTAAGAATTGAAGGGATTTTCACCTTGAGTCTCTATTTCTTGACTCAGGCTACCGTTTTCCACACCAGAAGCAATCAAAGCAAGCTACAGAGCCTCAGCTACGAAGGAGAGTTGTTTTCTGAGCCCGGTCCACATTGGGCTCACCTCGAACCCCCATGCAGTTAGTAGAGAATTCTCCAGGCTAATCATTTGGTAGTGAGCGTTTCAGCCCACCTGTGTTCACTTCCTTCCCCCCCCCCCCTTAGCTAAGGACTCTAGGTGAATAGGCAAAGCTCTGGTTTGGGTTTTTATTTTTATTTATTTTTTCTTGTTATTCCAGATGGTTGTTGCTGAGAATTTGAAGTCTGAATTGCTTCCAGTGGGATCCTCAGACAATGGCAGAGTGGAAGGAAAGGCAGCCCAGGATGGGTGTGGGCACCAGGGAGCAGTCCAACCCCAGTGATGCAGGCAGAGGCCAGAGAAACAACACAAACAGAGCCTCCCGGGTTTGTTGCATAGACTCCAGCTTGGGGGTTGCATCTTTTGGTCAGTTCCAGGCCTTTGGGTTCAGCTTTTGCCTGAATTTAGACAGGTTATAGCATGGCAAGCTGGAAGAATAAGAGTAGGGGAATCAGCTGGGCACGGTGGCTCAAGTCTGTAATCCCAGCAATCTGGGAGGCTGAGGCGAGAGGATTGCCTGAACCCAGGGGTTCAAGACCAGCCTGGGCAACTTGGTGAGAACTTGTCTCTACAATAAATAAAAAAATTATCCAGGCATGGTATTGCACGCCTGTAGTTCCGGCTACTTGGAAGGCTGAGGTGGAAGGATCGCCTGAGCTCAGCAGGTCAATACAGGTCACGGAGTGGCCGTGAGCGTACCACTGCACTAAAACCTGGGTGACAGAGTGAGACTCCCACTCAAAAAAAAAAGAGTAGGGGAATAGACCCTGGCCAGGAAGTCGGGAGACCTACCCCAGGCCTTGGCCAAGCCATTTCCCTTCTCTGACTCTCAGTTTTCTCATCTGTAAAGCAAGGAAATGTGAATCTAATCTAATAATCCCTTCTGATTCTAAGTCTCTGCCAATTGGACATGGTTTTAGGCTCTAGAATAGCATCAACCCCATAGAGTTGAGAGGATTAATGAGTAAATACAGGTGAAGTACTTAGAACAACAGCTGCCACACAGCAAGTGATTAATACATATTAGCGCTTATAATTTTCATCCTGCCAAGTGATCCTTCACCCCTGCTTGAATACTTCAGTGGTATGGATGAACAACAAGGGTATGCTGATAAAGGTTGAATGACCAGCTGAGGGTGAGTGTGGAGCTCTGTTTTGTAGGGTTTGCCGATTACCATGGTGTAAATAATCCCATAATGGCTGATGTGAGGCTACCCACATGACATAAAAAAGCTCACGAAGTTCTTGAAAATTTAACAATTGGTTTTGCAAGCCAGTAGGAGCCAGCTCCCAAGCATCATTGAAATGCAGTACGTCGCATTCTCATTCTATTTAAACAAGTATCTTACTGTTGCTCCTCTTGCACGTATAGAGACTAGATGTTAATTAAATATAATGTACTTGTGACTATACTCCCACATAACACTCTTTTGGGCCACCACAAATTTCCTCCCCGTCTACCCACTCCTACCTCCTCCCCTCAACCCTCCAAGCAGAACAGTCTGTGTGTACTTTGGAAACATAAACTCACATTATCATTAATCTAAGCCAAGCATCATTGAGAAAGTAAATCTGCTGAAAAGGAACATTTATTCATTTTTAAATTTCGGTGATGTGTATATTAATCACTGCTGGGGATTACCCACTTCACGTGCCCTTGAGTGAGTCACCTTGTCCTCACTGTCTCTGTCCTCTGCTTTGACCCCAGTCTCAATTCTGATGGCCATGGCCCATCTTGGGATTGCTTCGCCTAGACCCTGAACTTGACATTCCTCCTGCTTTCAGAAAGTTGGTTATTTACCGACTGAAAAATGAAAAGAAGAAAAATAAAGCACCTTTCCCAGCGGGACCCATAAAAGACTCATGAAGTCATAAAGACAATTACTGGCAGGCCTATATGGAATACCCTCCGTGAGTCATCTGTCTTCTGCTGGCAATAAAGGCACCATAGCAAATTAACCATGAGGGAGGCCCGTTCACTTACCCTGTAATTAGACGGGGCTGCAAGATGCTTCCTTTCAGACTTCATGTGGGAGGATCTGTTCTGGCTCGGGTGGACATGCCTGCTAGCCCAGCCAGGCCTGGGCTCTTCCTTGGTCTACTGCCCATACGACTCTGAGCCTCGATCTGTGAGACAGCAAAAAGGTGGCAGCAGCAACACGGTCCCTCCTCTCAAGGCCTGCGAAGTCTGTTTAGAGAGGGATGAAACACATAGGGAATCAGAGGTGATCAAACACTTCTCAGACTAACAGAGAGACACCTTTCCTTCCCACTCCATCTTTCACCACTTGCCCTCCTGCATGCTGCGTTCTAGCCGCCTTGAGCAGGCTCCTTCTCAAGTTCATTGTCTACCTTCTGGCCTCCATACCTTTGCACGTGCTGTTCCCTCTGCCTGGAATACTCCTAACCCTACAAAGTCTCAACTGCAGAGACATCATGCAAATAACATGCCCTCTGTGAGGCCTTCCCTGACAAGACTCTTAACTAGCTCCCCTCTTCCTGCAAACCTTTGTGCAAAACTTCTACTTAGCACTTATCACATTGATCCTGAATACTTGTCTCAAAATCTTTCTCTCTGGACTGTGACTTTGAGGCAGGACAAAGATGACTTCATCTTGAAACCCCATTCCCCACTTCTTCACTTTTCCCAGCTTCTAGTACTACGAACTTACACAATAAACACTCAATAAATGTGAGTTGGAAAAATAAGATACAAAAAAAAAAAAAGTACAAGCTGGATCTATGATGAATTCAGAAGAAGGGGTAAGGATTGCCTGTAGCTTTTCATCCAAGGCTTGCCACAGGGAAGGTAGTTGGAATTCCAGCCTGATCCCCTGCACCTGGCAGAGGCAGACCCTCCCCCCACCCCTTCCCCATGAAAAAAACAGGAAGGGGTCAGGGAGACAAATCCCTCTGTTTCAGGACATCACCTAAGACACTCAGCTCCCAGAGGGCAGAGTCAGGCATGCAAATTAGCACTGGCCCACAGGCCCTTCGCTGAAAATAAATCCGCTGGAAGCAAGATCAGTTGCCTGTTAAAAATAAAAAGTTGAGGCAGTGCTGATGCTGTGTTTTCCTGAGCCCAGTGCATAGGCAGAAACTTCTTTCCCAGGACACTGTTGAGTGAGCAAAGGGCAAGAGATCATGGGAAAAATTAGAGCATTTGCAAGCCTGTGCTTAAAATCCAAATCTGTGGCCCTTTGGGGGCAGGAAGGGATGAACTGAAGAGCTGCATCCATGCAGAAGGTCCAGATGAGGATTTTTACCCCAGGGAAAGTCGCCATTTCAAAAGCCCTACTTTCCAAGAAGGCTTTGCCCCACGCTTCCTTCAGGACAAGGGGGAAATCAGAGAAAGTCCTTTCAGTCATGCCACAAATATGTATTTGTTTGTTTGTTTGTTTAGAGACAGGTCTCACTCTGTCACCCAGGCTGGAGCGCAATGGCTATTCACAAATGTGATCATAGCATGCTGTAATCTCAAACTCCTGGGCTCAAGGGATCCTGTTAGCCTCTGGAGTGGTTGGGACTACAGGTATGCACCACAACACCAGGCTTATTAATTGAGCCTCTACCATGAGTCAGGTACTGCTCCAGATGCTAGAGATGCAGTGATGGACAAAATAGCCCTAGACTTGATGGAGCTTCCGGTCCAGAGGTGACCAAGGGGAGGGTGGATACGCAGTAATTAGTGACAACTCCATAGGAGAATGACCATCTGTCTTGAGATGTATGATGGGGTCCTGCCCCAGTCTGAGAGGTCAGAGAAGGCGACCCTGAGGAAGTAACATCTGCACTGAGACCAAGAGGGTGAGTGGCAGTTTGCCCAGTCAGAACAGGAGGAATGCTCCAGGGAAAGAAAGCTACCAAGGCAACAAGAAGCTCCAAAAGGAATCCTGTGTGGCTGAAGGTGGATGGGAGCGGAGACCGCTGGGTGCTGAAACTTGGCAGTCATCACATCACTATGACGGGCAGGCATGGGTGGGGAATGGGGTTTTTCCCTAGGCTCAGGCTTTTGGGGAGGCTGATGTACTTGTGCAGGTTGCACCCTACAAGGGGTCCTGCCAAGGGGATCAGGGGATACTGAAGTCTCACCCAGTTTGCACTCGCCAAACGGTGCACCCTAACACAGGGCTGCATCCCCCAAGAGAGGGCGCCTTTTTCACATTTTCACAAAAGGCAGCCTCTGCTGGCCAAGTCCCCAGAACTATGTCCACCCAGAGACAGCACCATTTCAAGTGCACACAAAGGTGCCTCATGACCTGCTTAGTATGTTAGACTAGACAATCCCTGAGGCTTTTCCAGCTCTTACCTTCTATAAGTCCTTGAGAGAAGTAGGCAACTGATCATAGTGGGGAGATTGAGGAAACTGACTCAGAGCCAGAGTCGTCTTCCATCTTTTCAGTGTTCTACCTAGACCGCTAAGCAGTCTGCACCTCATATATAACTCTTCCCGCCCATTCTGAGCTCGGTAGAAGGGACAGAGTGGGTGTGGCTGTGATGTGAGTATGACGCTGGAGCAGGTTGGCTAGGGAAGCTACAGTTAGGGTCGCCCTGGGCAGACCCTGGGCAGACAGCCTCTGCGGGGCTGGCCCTGGCTCTGTGTTCCATGCTGTCATTTATTTCAGAGGACTGCCCAGGGAAGTAGAGCCCCCAGGGAGGAGGCGTTGTTTGCACAGAGTGCCTGTCGTTGCCTGAGGCCTGCAGCACACCTGAACTCAGTCCCCTGCTGGCTGGGGGTTGGATTCCCTGTGCTGGGAGGGAACAAGGACACTCTGTCACATCCCATCCATCAGGATGCCACGGGGGGCACTGTAGGCACAAGAGCCCCAGGGCTCTGCCTCTAGCCCAGGTGCTAAGGGACGAAAGGTGGCCTCTTCTCTTTCCCTTCCCCGTGGTCTTGAAACAGCCACAGTCCAGTCCAGTGCCAGCCTCCCTCACCATCCCTGTCACACCCCTGGCAACACCTTCCCAAGTTCAAACTTCCAAGCCCACGTTGGCAGGCTAAATGTGTCAAAACTGCCACTCTGATTTGGTTGCTGGCCCCATGATAATAGTAAGTTTCCATCTATTGACTCTAACAAGTGTAGGGCAGCGTACCAGTTGTACCCAGTTGGGGATGCATCTATGAACAAACAGACATAGTCTGGCCCCATGGCATTATTGGAAAACTATGTGACATTTGGCAACTATGGAACATGTTCAGCTTCAGTTTCCTCAACTACTCATAGATCCCTTATGTACCTAATTGGGACATTTATCCCACATTAAAAAAAAAAAACAGGTGGTAATTTCATTAAAAAAAAAAGAGGGCTTCCGGCAAGATGGTGACAGGGCAACCTGATCTGTGAAACCCTCTGCAAAGGAGAACTGCAGTGGGTCTCTGGCTCTCACCCTGGGGGCTGCGGACCCCAACATTGCAGCCTGCTCTTCATACAGAGCTCAGCCATTGCCACCCCTGGGGCATTGCAGTGGACTGGACAACCACTGCAGTGCAGACGCCACTGCCACCACCGCCTCCTCAGCCGCCGCAGCCACTGCCGCCACCGACGCTGGTAGCACGTCGCACCACCCAGGCCGGAGGCGATCCACGACTTCAGTCCTTGAAGCCCCTTCAAGGAAGATCTGCTGGGATCGCTGCCAGTTCCTGTCCAGCCCCACCCCCTCTAGGGCGAGCAGCTGAGATAGCACCACCTGCTGGCGATTCAAGGTAACAACACCGAAATGGGAGAAACATGCTTGAAAAAGACATAGGCCAGAGTGGTGAACGGAAAGTGATCTGAACTGTCCTTCACAGCAGACCAGGGGCAACTGACCCTAACTGCAAACTAATTTACCTGCTTGAAAAGAAAGCTAGAAATCAGAACTGAAAGGACATTGGGCTTAAACGAAAAGTCTCAAGTGTGCTTCATTGATTCTGTTAGTTTAATGACTTAATTCTATTCCTACTGTATTATTCCTTTTTTTCTCTTTCTTTTCTTCTCTTTTCTTCTCTCTGTAAACCATATCTTTGTATAGAGGAACAGCACACCAATAAGGTGGTTAGTTAACTTGTATGTTAGCAACACTATATGTTTTTGTTTTTGTTTTTTGTATGGGAGTTGGTTCATCAGTAGCTGTGGTCTATTGTTTTTATCTGTTTCAGTATAGGAATCTCTCTCTGTTTGTTGGCACACTCGTTTGTTCCCCCCTTTACTCCTCTATCTCTCCACTCCCCTCTTCAACCCACTCTCTGCTCCATTCTCTTCCCTCTGCTAACCACATTTTATTTCAGGGAGTAAACCTACAGCCCCACTGCATGAACAGATTCCAAGGCAGTGGGAAGTGGGTTCCAGATTATCCACACACCTGTCAGCAAATACCAGGACCTGCAGATAGATTTTGAATCACAGTTCCCCCCTTAAGTAAATCTCAAAACTGCAAAAAGGACCACCCCCAACCTACAGTGCAACTCCAGAATTGAACAAAGTAAAAAGGCATACATAAAGAATAGGAGATTGAACAAACAGAAGTAAAACTAATCCCTTTACCCCTGAATAACATAATTAAAGAAGATGGTGACGTGGAGGGAAGGAAAAAGTAGGGAGGGGGAAAAACCGCACAAATGAAGAAAAACCAAAAGAAGAATATAGGTCTCACACAGACCCCTGGGAGATCAGACACTGAGAAAACAGATTCTGGAACACAAACAATGAAGAGCCCCCAGAATGACTGGTCACATGCAACAAACCCAGACATCAAGACATTAATGGAGAGAATTTAAAAAATTGAGGAGAGACAAGAGGAAAATAGGAAGGAGCCGATGTCAGAAATAACAGCAGTAAAGAATACTGTGATGGAAATTAATAACAGATAATAAGCATGGAAAGCAGAATTAGCCAAGCAGAAGAAAGAACCTCAGAGCTCAAAGACCAAAACACAGAACTAACCCAAACTGTCAAAAGCATAGAAAAGAAGCTCAAAAAGACAGAACAAAAAGATTAAAAACACACATGAGCCAACTCCAGAACCCAAAGAAAAACAACAAACAAACAGGAACAACTCTGTAAGAACCTTAAGACAGGGATCAACTTTCGCATTTCAATTATTAGCCTAAATGTGAATGGACTAAATGCACCACTGAAAAGACATAGAATGGCAAAATGGATAAAATATCATCAGGCAGCAATCTATTGC
>NW_007246983.1:90421-91681 GCF_000164805.1 Carlito syrichta
GGATGAAAAAATTTAAACACAAGAGATTCAGAGAACCCCTACAAGACAACAAATGAGAAGACCAACTCCCAGACACATAATAATTCGCCTAAACAAAGTAGCTATAAAAGAAAAAATCCTAAAGGAAGCAAGAGAAAAAGGCCAGACTACCTACCAGGGAAGACCAATTAGAATAGCAGCAGATTTATCCACAGAAACTCTTCAGGCTAGGAGAGCCTGGAGCCCTATATTCAAAGTTCTAAAAGATAAACAATTTCAACCAAGAATAACCTACCCAGCCAAACTAAGCTTCATTAGTGAGGGAGAATTGAAATCTTTTCCAGATATCCAATCCCTAAGAACCTATGCTGCCACCAGACCACCTCTACAAGAAACACTTAAGAAAGTACTGAACACAGAAGAAAAAGAAAAAAGAACAACAACATTCTTCACAAGAGTACAAGCAAAAGATTAAAAACACACATGAGCCAACTCCAGAACCCAAAGAAAAACAACAAACAAACAGGAACAACTCTGTAAGAACCTTAAGACAGGGATCAACTTTTGCATTTCAATTATTAGCCTAAATGTGAATGGACTAAATGCACCACTGAAAAGACATAGAATGGCAAAATGGATAAAATATCATCAGGCAGCAATCTATTGCCTTCAAGAGACTCGCCTCACTAGAAAGGACACCCACAGACTCAAAGTAAGAGGATGGGAAACAAACTTTCAGGCGAACGGAATACAAAAGAAAAGAGGAGTAGCAGTCTTAATTTCAGACAAAATACCCTTCAAGCTATTAAAAATCAAAAAAAGATACAGAAGGCCACTACATAATGATAAAAGGCTCAATCCATCAACAAGAAATATCAATCCTAAACATATATGCACCCAACATAGGTGCGCCAACTTTCATAAAGCAACTTCTAGGAAAACTAAAGAAAGATATTGACTCTAACACCATCATAACTGGGGACTTTAATACCCCACTCACAACCCTAGACAGATCATCAGGACAAAAAATCAGCAAGGAGATCTGGAACCTCAATGTGACTTTGGACCAAATGGACTTAATTGATACCTACAGAACACTCCATCCAAAGACCACAGAACATACATTCTACTCATCACCGCATGGAACGTATTCTAAGATCGACCACGTAATTGGCCATAAATCAAGCATAAGCAAATTTAAAAGGACCGAATTCTACTATGCACCTTTCTCAGACCAACAGTGGAATAAAAAATAAACATTGACACCAACAAAGTCTCCCC
>NW_007246983.1:91787-93400 GCF_000164805.1 Carlito syrichta
CACGTAAAAAAGCTGGAAAAGCAAGACCACAAAAACATAATTTCAGCAGAAGAATCCAGATCACCAAAATAAAAATCCAAATCAGGACATAGAAGACAAAAGGATAATACAAAAAATCAATGAACCAAAAAGCTGGTTCTTCGAAAGGATAAACAAGATCGATGGTCCCCTAGGTAGACTGACCAAGAAAAAATGAGAAAAAAATCAAATAAGCACAATCAGAAACACAAAAGATGAAGTCACATCTGACCCTGAAGAAATACAAAAGATCCTTAGAGACTACTATGTACACTTGTATGGAAACAAACTTGAAAACCAAAAGGAAATGGAGGACTTTCTGATATCACACAACCTACCTAGGTTAGAACAAGAAGAAATTGAGACCCTAAATAGACCAATAACAATCAAGGAAATCAACTACATAATAAGAAAACTTCCTACAAAAAAAAGCCCTGGTCCAGATGGCTTTCCAGCAGAATTCTACAAGACATTTAAGGAGGAGCTGATACCAATCCTACTGAAGGTATTCCAGGGGATTGAAAAAGATGGAACTCTCCCCAAATCATTTTACGAAGCCAACATCACATTGATACCCAAGCCAGGTAAAGATCCAACAAAGAAAGAGCTACAGGCCAATATCTTTGATGAACGTAGATGCTAACATTCTCAACAAGATCCTAGCAAACCAAATTCAGCAAAACATCTCAAAAATCACCCATCATGACCAAGTAGGCTTCATTCCTGGGTTTTACATTTGTAAAACCATAAATGTAATTAAATAAATCAACAAATGTCAAAGCAAAAACCACATGACTATATTATTAGATGCAGAAAAAGCTTTTGATAAAATTCAGCACCCCTTCTTGATAAAAACCTTTGAACATCTAGGCATACAGGGAACATACCTCAAAATAGTAAAAGCCATCTACGAGAAACCCACAGCCAGTATACTCCTAAATGGACAAAAATTGGAACCATTTCCCCTGAAAACTGGAACAAGACAAGGATGCCCACTCTCACCCCTCGTGTTCAACATAGTATTAGAAGTCCTGGCTCGAGAAATCAGAGAAGAGGAGGCAATCAGGGGTATCCAAATAGGAAAAGAGGAAGTCAAGTTATCTCTCTTTGCAGATGATATGATTGTGTACCTTGAAAACCCAAGAGAATCTGTCAAAGGTCTCCTTACATTGATAAAGGCCTTTGGCAAAGTCGCAGGATACAAAATAAATGTACAAAAGACAATCACATTTCTCTACACCAATAATAAACAAACAGAAACCCAAATAAAAAACACAATTCGATTCACAATAGCCACAAAAAAAATGAAATACCTTGGCATCTTCCTAACCAGAGACGTGAAAGACCTTTACAATGAAAATTACAAAACACTGCTCAAAGAAATCAAAGATGACACGAACAAGTGGAAAAATATTCCATGCTCATGGATTGGAAGAATCAACATTGTGAAGATGACCATCTTACCTAAGGCAATCTACAAATTCAATGCAATACCCATCAAATTACCAGCAACATCCTTCTCAGACCTGGAAAGACACACAGGAATTCATATGGAAACACAACGTCCAGAATACCAGAACAATCCTCAGCAAAAA
>NW_007246983.1:93476-96094 GCF_000164805.1 Carlito syrichta
AAAAAAAAAAAAAAAAAACAAAGCAGGTGGTATCACATTACCAGACTTCAAACTTTACTATAAAGCTACAATCATCAAAACAGCTTGGTATTGGTACAGGAACAGGCATATAGATCAATGGAATAGAATTGAGATTCCAGAAGCAAAACCTCAATTTGTCAACCAACTCATCTTCGACAAGGCCTCCACCACCTACCACTGGGGAGAAGAGAACCTATTCAGTAAATGGTGCTGGGAAAACTGGCTGACCACATGCAGAAGATTGAAACAGGACCCTATCTATCCCCATGCACAAAGGTTAACTCCAAATGGATCAGAGACCTAAATGTAAAACCTCAAACCATAAGAACCTTAGAAAAGGAAGGAAATACCCTCATGGAAATCGGAACTGGCATCCAATTCCTGAACAAAACCCGAAAGCCATAGGTCATAAGAGAGAAGATAGACAAGTGGGACCCTATTAAACTGACAAGCTTCTGCAAGGCCAAAGAAACCATCAAGAGAGCAGGGAGACAGCCTACAGACAGGGAAAAAATATTTGCTAACACCAGGTCTGACAAAGGTCTAACATCCTGGATCTACAAGGAACTAAAACGTGCTGAACAGAAAAAAACAAACAACCCCATTATCAAATGGGCAAAAGATATGAACAGACACTTCACAAAAGAGGACATCTGAGCCAACAAACACATGAAGAAATGTTCAACCTCACTAATCATCAGGGAGATGCAAATCAAAACCACACTGAGATACCACCCAACTCCAGTCAGACTGGCAATTATCAACAACTCAAAAAATAACAGCTGCTGGAGAGGGTGTGGCGAAAAGGGAACACTTCTACACTGTTGGTGGGAGTGTAAACTAGTGCAACCTCTGTGGAAAGCAGTGTGGCAATTCCTAAAAGCTCTAAATATCAACCTCCATATGACCCTGCAATCCCCCTACTGGGAATATACCCTGAAGAACTCAAATCACTCTATAAAAAAGATACCTGCACACGTATGTTTATCGCAGTGTTGTTCACAATAGCAAGAACCTGGACACAACCATGCTGCCCATCAAAAGAGGACTGGATTTAAAAAATGTGGTACATATACACGATGGAATACTACGCAGCCATAAAAAAGAACAAAATCATGAATTTCGCAGCAACCTGGATGGAACTAGAGTCTATAATACTGAGTGACCTCTCACAGAAACAAAGATCAGAATATCACATGTTCTCACTCATAATGGACCTTGAACATCCAATGCAATACTATAAGAAAATGACTGACGGTACTGGGAAACTATGGGGTAGGAGGGGGATGGGATTAACAGTAGCAAATATCTGTCTGGGGATGGGGAGACACCTCTTATCAACAGGGTGCCTGAATGAAACGTAATTGTACACCTAACCCTTAACTGTACCCCACAAAACCATAATAAAAAATATTGATTAAAAAAAAACAGGTGGTAATTTCATCGCAAGGAATCGTGGGGAGGAATAAATGAGAGAAACATGGAAATAACTTATAGGGTGCCTGGTAAAAAATAAATCCTCAATAAATGTTTTTGTTTGTTTACTTTGTTTGTTTTGAGTTGGGGCATTTCACTCTGTTGCCCAGGTTGGAGTGCAGTGGCATGATCACGGCTCACTGAAGCCTCAACCTCCTGGGCTCTCCAGGGGATCCTTCCACCTCAGTCTCCCTAGTAGCTGGGACTACAGGCATGTACCACCATGCCCAGCTAATTTTTTGATTTTTTTTTTTTATAGAGGCAAGGTCTCACTATGCCTCTCAGGTTGGTTCTCGAACTCCTGTGCTCAAGCAATCCTCTCGCCTCAACCTCCCAAAGTACTGGGATTACAGGTACATGTCACCATACCCGGCTTAAATAAATGTTAATTATTATTTTGTTAGCTTCTATTTACTGAGCATCCCTGATGTGTGGCACACTGTGCCATAGGATTTACAGACACAAGTCATTTAATCTTTGCCACATCCAGAAGAGATATATGGTATCATCTCCATGTCATACCAGTGGGGACCGAAGCACGGTAAGCAGGATATAAAGCCAGGTCTATGTGGCCCCAAGCTGCTACACTGCACTGCCCACAAGGTCTGAACTCCCAGACCTCATCCGTTCCTGTGGCACCATTTCTTCACCCATGTTCTGTCAGTAGTCCCTGAGAGAGGGTACTTGGCAGGCTTCCCAACCAATATCTGACCGAGAGCTCTTATTCTGAAAAGTTCCTAGTCAACCTGGGATGCTGACATCTGAACAAAGGAAGAGGCAGGGGGATGCCCAGAAGTGGAAAGAAAGTGGGACTCAGGAGTCTTAGAGCCTACCTGTTAGCCATGTGACCTTGAGCAAGAGAAGAAATGTCGCCAAAACTCACTTTCCAGCCAGGCTCAGTGGCTCAGCCTGTAATCCCACGCCTTGGGAGGCTGAGGTGAGTGGATTGCCTGAGCCCGCGGCTTCGAGACCCGCCTGGGCAACTTGGTGAGACCTCATCTCTACAAAAAATAAAAAAATTAGCCGGCTGTGGTAGCGCGCGCCTGTAGTTCCGACTATTTGGAAGGCTGAGGCGGAAGGATCGCTGGAGTCCAGCAGGTCGAGGCTGCGGCGGCCGGAGG
>NW_007246983.1:96114-142502 GCF_000164805.1 Carlito syrichta
CACTCCAGTCTGGGCAACAGAGTGAGACTCCAACTCAAAAAAAAAAAAAAAAAAAAAACTCACTTTCCCCATCTGCAAAATGGGCTAACAAAACTACTGCCTTTTCAGAGATACTCCGAGGATGAGTTTAGATACTACCTGTGAAAGTGAATTTCTCCACTCTAAAGGGGTATATCCAATTGTAAGGAATTGTTATTAAAGGGCGCTTGCTTGGGAGAAATCAGTTGTAGGAGGACCTCAGTTTAATTTAGCACATGAATATTGAGTGCCTGCTGTAGTGAAAACATATATTCGGATCCAAAGAGGAGATGGAACAAAGGTACGCAATGCTTTACTGGATGCTCACAGGGCCAGGTTCAGGGTGGAGACAGGATTTTTTTCCAGGCATATTTACACTGTGCTTTCGAGAAGAGAAAGAGAAGGATGCAGATGGGCAGAGTGGTGTGGGAGAGTGTTCCAGGAAGGATGCAGACAGAGCAAGAGCAGAGGCAGACAGACAGGTGTGGGCAGAGTCCGGGGGGGTTGGAGCGCAGTAAACACTCAGGAGAGGAGAAGAGGGTACGAAGTCGGCACAATTATTATCCCCATTTGACAGCCGAAGAAACAGAACTCACACAGCAAGTAAGCCATGGTGCAGTCAGCCAGGGGTCTGACTAGAGCTGGCACCTTTGATGACACAGGGCCCAATCTTGGACGACAGCTGTGGAAAGAAAGCAAAGGAGGGGGTCCTGCTGGGACCTTGGCAAGTTATGGGGTGAGAAGATGAAGAAGGAGACGTTGGGGCATTGGAGGAGTTGGGGAACCCAGGGAGTGAGTCCACGGATGAGAACCAATGCTCACAAACCCAACTACAGGTAAAAAGCCCCTCCCAGTGCATGCTGGGGCATCCCAGGCTCTGTGGGGCAGCCTGGGCAGGAGTCAGGGGAACAGATGCTGGCATTTCGTGGATGGTCTGGTTAGTGCCCCAGCCCCCCAGAGCTTCTGCCCATCCTGGGCCAGGTGGGTGTCAGATGGTTCCTCACCTTTGGCTCTCAAGACCGTCTTTGCTGTGCAGGCTGCAGCACATGTGGCCCTGTGGCATCTCTGTGCACCTTAGTGTAGGATGGAGCAGTCTTTCTCCTAAAAGGATGCAGCTCCCCAGTTTTATTTACTTAGGACCGAGGTATGCAGATACGGGCATAATAGAAAGAACTTGGATTCTAATCCTGACTGTTCCTCTCACAGGCTGTGCAACATGAAGAACATTCCTTCATCTCTCTTGGCCTCTGCTTCCTAATCTGTGAAATGGAGCCTAATAATACCTACCAGGCAGAACAGAGAAGTGTGAGACTCTAACCAAAGTTGATAAAGGCCTATCCCAGAGGGATACACACCATGTCTCTTCTCTAATCTCTCTTCCCAGACCAGTGTTTAGAGAACTCGCTCGGTGGCATTTACTCTCTGCCCAGAGCACCAGCCCAGATAAAGACAAGTAGCTCCAGGCCTTGCCCTCAAAGGTGCAGGCAAACGGAGAGGCCTCCTGGCCACCTCAGAAGACCACAGCTCCAGCTCCCGCTCCCAGAGCAACCCTTTGATGTGGAGGCGACCCTGGCCTGCAGCCTCATTGCTTATGAAGAAGGTGCTGAAAGATTTATAGGGGCAAGCCGTGTGGAACCTAGCAAGAGGAAGGCAGGCGGGAGAGCAAGAAGCACACGTGCCTGGGGACAGAGCACTGAGAGAAGTGATTACAGACCTGTCCGCGTTCACGGAGGTGTGAGCCGGGCTCTGCGCACACCGGCTGGCCAGCCTCTCGAGACACCCAGGAAGGGGAGGAAGCCAAGTGGTGGTGGGCACCTGCTGTGTGCACCTGAGTGAGCTCATTTGATCCTCAGAGCAATTCCGTGTAGGCAGGTTAGGAAACGGAGACCAGAGCGGTTCAGTAACTGGCCTGGTACCCTACAGCATCTTAAGCTCTAAAAAAAGAAAGTGACGTGTGAGTTGGGCCTTGAGAGACAGAAGGAGTGTCTTCAGACAGGAAGCTGGGCCTGGAGGAGCCCCAGCCTCTGGGCAGGGACACAGCACAGGCAGGGAGTATACAGTGGGTGCAGACGAGGGGGAGGAAAACAAATCAGGCGTTGCCGAGGATAGGGCTTTCGGGAGCATGGGTCTATGGAGAGAGCTCACAAGTATCAGTATTCTTGGGGTCTAATAAACTTGCTCAAGGTCACACAGATAACAAGTGTAAGGGAGACAAGTCCACATCCATCTCTTCTAACTTTTATTCTAAACCCATATGCAAGCCCTACACCACCTGAAGAAATAAGAGTTCTATCTGTCGGACGAAAAAGGTGAAAAAGAACTAGGAATACAGAGGAGAAGAGACTGGCACGTGAGACAGTAACTATTGTTACAAAACCTGGTGACCAAATGTTGTCTTCTCTCCCCAGAGGCCAGGAGTGGGGAGATGGCTGACATTCTTCAGGCCTCCCCTCCCCTCAGTGGCCACTTACATCAAGTTTTAACTCCTTAGCCTGGGATTCAGTCTCCACTCCCACCCGCCTTTGCTTCCAACGGGGTTCTCAGCCCTCAAATCTCCAAGCTCTTCATCCAGCTACTCTCCTTTGCTAACCAACCTGTCTCCTCTTTCTTCGTGTACAAAATGCAAGGACTCCCAACTCCAACCCAAGATAGTTTCGGGATTCAAAGTGATGACTCATTCTCATAGTCCAGGAATACTTTTTGAGCACATTGAGCACCTGCTCCGTGCCAGGCGCTGGACTCAGTTCCAGAGGATCCCCTGTGGGAACAACCCTGAGTCCTCGCCCTGGGGGAGCTTGCAGGCTGGTGGGAAGGCAAGCATGCCCTCGGTCCACTTGAGCACGGACACTGATGACTTCCACCTGGGAGCCAGGGGCTCAGGGAAGACTTCCTGGAGAACGTGCCCACAGAGCAGAGACTTGAAGGATGAGTCGAACTTTTAAAAAGGCAGAAGCGTTCAAGGCATGAGAAGTAGCATTTGCTAAGGCTTGTTGGAGGAACTACCTGTAGTTCAGAACTGGTAGAGTATAGCATCGCTGTGGGGGTGGAGGCTGGAGCAGCCAGACATAAAGGGGCAAGGGAGGAGCTGCAATCCAAAGGCTTCAAGGCAGAGGCCTTAACCTTGTTGGGGACCAGGAACCCCGTGGGCAGTCTGGTGTTGGATTTCTTCCCAGAATAATTGTCTTTAAATGCATAAAATAAAATACATAGGATTACATGAGAAATAAATCATATTGAAATGCAGTTAGGAAAATATTTTTTAAAAACTAATTTGTGATATAGTAATAGATGAGCTTTTTATTATTGCATTAAATAATAAGTTCTTGTGGCAGGTCTAATTATATAATTTTGAAGTAGTACTGAGAGAAAACAATATTTCAAGATAAGGGTAATAACTGTAATACGAAGTAAAACTATCTGTGATTTCTATTGGTGATGAAGTCACAGGTAGTACCCAAATTACTATAAATTAGATGCTTTGGATGGTGCCTACATTCATAACTAAAAGAATGCTAAACTTCAGCTATAGATTAGTGAAAACAGAGCCTTTTTTTTTCTCATCCATGTTTATGACCCCCTGCTATAGAGACATGCTTAAGAGTGTGCACCTGATCCTGAACGCTTATGAAGTTCTTTCCATGCAAGGACTCCCAACTCCAACCCAAGACAGTTTCGGGATTCAATGTGATGACTCGTTTTCATAGTCCAGGAATATTTTTTGAGCACATTGAGCTCCTGCTCCATACCAGGCACTGGACTCAGTTCCGGAGGGTCCCCCCCGCATCCTCATCTCTTACTCACAACTTGTCCACTAGACCACCCCTCTCCAGCTACATCGGCCTCCTTGCTATTTCCTGAACATTCTAAGTATGCATGTGCCTCAGGATCTCTTCACATGCCCATTCCTCTACTCTGATTACTAGTCCCAGAAATTGATACATGTGGATCCCTCCCTCTCCTCTTTAGGACTCAGCTCACGTGTCACCTAGTCATAGTGGGCTTTCCTGTTCACCCTATGAAAATAGCAATGCCCACTCTCCCTCAGTGCTCATGCCCCCATCTCCTGCTTTATTTTCTTCCATCACTCTTATACTCTGACACTGTATGATTTTGCTTATTGTCTTTTTTACTCTACTGAATGGAAGCTTCATAATAACACAGACATGGTCTATTTTGTTCAGTGCTTTCTCCCCAGCAGTGCACAACGCATCATTCACACTAAGAGACTATTCATCCTCTTCCCACCCACTCCGCTAACCTCAGTCCCTCAAGGCCCACCAAGACCCCCAGCTCCATGAAGCCTTGCCACTACCCCAGCCTACTCTGAGTACCCACATTCGGTGAGACAAGGCTGTGAGGACGGAAACCCTACCTTGCATTTCTGAGTCTCTGCCCTGGGCCTGCGTGTAGAACAGGCGTTTGTTAAACTGGGAGGTTGAAGACTCATGTAGCAGCAGGCCCCAGGGGCTATGGGAAAGAAGCACACTGGACAAGACCGCAGAAATCCACCTATGGTGGACTGAATGGTGACCTCTAAAAAGATACACCCATGCTGTAATCCCCAGAGCCTGTGAATGTGACCTTATTTGCAAAAGAAAAGTCTTTTCATCCTGGATTATCGGGGTGAGCCCTAAATGCCACCATAGTGACCTTATATGGGAGGCAGAGGGAGATGATGCAGGTACACAGAGGAGGAGGCCAAGAAAGGATGGAAGCAGAGATGGGAGCGACATAGCCACAAGCCCAGGAATGCTAGGAGCCACTAGATGCTGGAAGAGGCAGGGAGTGAATTCTCCCCTAGAGGCTCTGGAGGAGGAGCACTCCCTGGCAAAGCTTAGAACTTTGGCCTCACTAGAACCGTGAAGGAAAGAATTTCTGTTGCTTTCAACCACCTGCTTTGTGACAATTTGTTGCAGGAGCCACAGAAAACTCAAGCCCCATCTATAAGCTTGCTATGGAGAAATGCAGACCTAAAACAATTCCTCCTCCCCTCCAAAAAAACCAACTAACAAACCCTGGGAATTCAAACTTTTATGTGAAATCTCTTGATTTCTAAGTGTGGCAATCTGGATTCTTGGCTGCAGGCACAGAAACCAACTCTGGCTGATAATAAATGCTTTATTAGAAGGGCCTTGGTTAGTTCACAGAATTGAAATCACACAAAAGAACAAAACCTGGAAAACAGGCAGAGTCCAAGGGAGACAAGGCCTGCCATTTCCAGAACATAGGACGTCTGCTTAGGGCACTGACACCAGTAGTCACTCATGGCCATACCACTGGCTACCACTGGACACTAACACCAAGTTCACACAGAAAACATGGGATCAAGTAGGCTTTAAACCAAGGAACAAATAAGTTTGTCTAGGGGTACTCTCTAATGAGACAAATGCTTGAGTGCTGGGCATTCCAAATTGGTGCAGAGGATTTCTGGTCTGTTGTTTGGGACCCATAATAAGAAAGGCATTTTAGATCACAGATCAGCATATAAACACACCACACATAAAAGTAGAACAAACATACCTTGCTGTAAGAGGTCCATGCTGAGTTTCCTCTTATTTCTTCTCTTTTCTGTTCTACCCTATCCTATCCTACTTATTCCATTCCATTTTTATTCTCGCAGTGAAATTTATTTATGAACGTAAGAGAAAATCCCCCCCACATAGAAAGACTCAGAAACATACTACTTAAGAACCTGCTTAGAGACAGATTTCTCCCCAAATCAAAACTTAAGCATAGGCAACTTGGGCTCCCTTCTAGACTGATTTCAAGACGCACCAAGGGGTTGTAAACCACAGTTTTAAAAGCGCTACACTTGAGCAACTGATTCTATTTTTTAAAAATAATCATAAAAATAGCCGGGCTCGGTGGCTCAGTCTGTAATTCCGCACCTTTGGGAGGCTGAAGTGAGTGGATTGCCTGAGCCCGCGGGTTCAAGACCCGCCTGGGCAGCGAGACCTCCTCTCTACAATAAATCAAAAAATCAACTGAGTGTGGTAGCACAAGCCTGTAATTCCGGCTACTTGGAAGGCTGAGGCGGAAGGATCGCCGGAGCCCAGCAGGTCGAGGCTGCGGTGGCCAGGAGCGGCCACTGCACTCCAGTCTGGGCGACAGAGTGAGACTCCAACTCAAAAAAACAACAACAACAACAACAAAAAGCAGCCAACTGACAGACTTTGGGACACACAAAAAATGTCTTTGAACTGGACGCCATTCATAGACTACAAGCTTATGTCCCTTTCATTAAAATCTTGAGAAAATGATGCCTGTTGATTGATTCAACTTTGGAAAAGAAGGAAGTGGGGAGAGCTCCTTTGGCTTAGATTTGGGATGAGATCATTAACTCTCAGCAGATAGGACAGGGCCTGGCACACAGTAGGGGTTCAGGAAACATCTAAGTGCAACCGAAAACAGATGGTTTTCCACAGATCTCTTGTCTTGTCTCAGGCCCCTCTGAAGACCGATTAGGTGCAGCCGTGGACGCAATGGACACACAGCCACAGGTGGCAGGGGGCCCCCGCTGCAACTCCACACTCTGTCGCTGCCTGCCTCTCCCTCCCAGGCTCCATTTATCACCCTCCTTAGAAACACCCAGCCAGGAAAGGCTTTATTTTCTTTTATTATTATAATTCTTTTTTTAATTTATTCACTTTAGAGTTGTGGGGTACAAGTGAGGATTTGCTACATAAGTAGGCTGCATGTAGGCTTCTCGCTGGCCCTCACTCCCCTGGTAGCGGACCGCTGCACTGTGCCCTTCTCCCTCCCTCTCCACCTCTATGGAAGACTTTGTTTTCACATCAACCAGCGCGGCCTTCCCCATCTCCTCTCCTTTTCCCACCTCTCATTTGGCAAAAGCACACAAAATAAGACTCTGTGGTTATGGTGGGGGGAAGGAGGAGAAAGAAAGGGGGAAGAGGAAAGAGGCACTTTTTCAACTTTGCCTGTAATGTCTTCGTTAATTGAACTCATCAGCTGAAATCATTTGTGAAAATAAAAAAAAAAAAAAAAGGAGAGAAAAAGGAACTGATCATATGCAGGAGAAATAACTCAGATGTGCAAATCCTTCAGACTCAGAGATTGCACTATTTATTCACCCAAGTGTCCTGCTGTGTCTCTGAAATGCAGTGATTTAATGAGGTGCTGCAAAGGTATTTGTTATTAAGAAATTCTGTCTCTGCTTATTCTCCTCCGTGTGATTAGGACGGAGCCCGGCGGAAGCTCCTAACCGGCACGCTATTAAAGATTTAGAAGGCTGCTGTTCCCCCATTGCTCCCCTCTTACCAGCGCCTTTTGAAATGGTTCCAAAATTAAATATTGTACAAGCCGATCAGCCTTGTTTAACGCAGATGCTGAGTGAGATTTAAAAAGAAATTAGAAAAGCATTTGTGTTAACAGATGTTCTTCCTTTTCTCTCTTGGAGCCGAGATGATTGGGGCTGGGTCCCTCCCGAGCCACGCAAGAGCCAAGAGGGATAAGCCCCAAATTGGCAGGGAGAGGGGGCCTAGAAGAGACACCTGGGCCATCGGTCCCTCTGTTAGTAGGGACCGGGAGGCCCAGCAGAAAGGAGCAAAGGAAGCAGCCAGCCTGTCCGACTTTTCCCCCAAAGCTCCCAGATCTTGCTGGAGCCTCTTCCAAGGCAAAAGTTTTCAGCAGGTGTTCACTGGAAATCTGCAACCACACAAACACCATTACCCAGAGCTTCAGAGAAATCAGCAAAGGAGTAGAAGCCTCTGACCCCAAACTCACTCAGCCATTGACCCTGACTATAGACCCCTGAGGCCTCTAATCCAGTCCCTTTATCCAAACAACACCAGCTCTGATCCAGTCCCCCCAAAAAGTTAGACACCCCACTTCCTTACAGTCCTACCATGTTCTTCCTTTACCTCCAGTTCTGATGTCGACCTGGGCTAACTCCAGGGACAGGAAGGGCAGTGCTCCACAACTAAGGGCAAGTGCTGACATCAGGGGCTGAGGGGATTCAGTTGATGTCTGAAATCTCTCTTGAGTAGACTTTCTGTCCTTTCTTAGTTTAAGCAAACGAGGCCATCCCTTGTGTGAATAAAGCCATCTGCGTGTTCGGCAAGTCATGACTTCTCCAAGAGTCTTACACCTGCTCTGCGAATGGATCCCCAGGCCCCCCTCGAGGCCTGAGGCTCAGTGGTGGTGGTGCCAGTAAGGGGAAGGGCTGGAATGAGAGTCCCTGAAACTCAGTTAACTGTTCAATCCCATAAGCTTCAGGTGTTGAGAAACAGATTGCTGTGCTCTTTGCAGATTTTGTCTTGTTGTTGCTGGAAAGACACAAGACACAGAGAGAGGCGATTTGCTCATGATCCCACAAAGCATCAGGAACAGAGTCAGACAAGAACCTGCCTCCCAAAGGTCCAGTTGAGTGTTTTTCCCATCAGTCACCCCATCACACTATCTACAAACATCTATCAAGTGTCTGCTGCTTTCTGGGCTTGGTGCAAAGCCCTGAGGGTACAGGAGAATCAGACTGGATCCTCAAGGAAGTCCCCATCGGTCAGAGGAAACAGGCACTGAAAATATTGTTGCAGATAATTAAATACTAACAAAAGGGTTTCCAAGGAGAAGTATGGAGGATCATGGGAGGCATAAAAAGAGACATAAAACAAGCCTGGACTCCACCGACCCCACGGAAAGGCAGCTGAACAAGTAATGCCTTCACCATAGTCAAGAAACCAACTGCAGGTCGGGGGCCTGCCTGCTTCTGGCTGTCCCTTCGCCCAGGGGCATCTTGGCCATATTCATCCAGCTCCTGGTGGAGGGATCCCCTCAGCCCCTAATGCCAGCACTTGCCCCTATTTGTGGAGCACTGCCCTTTCTGTCCCATCCCCACCCCCAGACACGCACAGCAGAATAACTGCCTTCACTCATGTCCCCTCCATCACTGGCCATTTCTCCCAGCCCTGCATGCCCATCCCAGAAGCAATAACAACATCAAGCAAAAAGGAGAACCAGGCAACTTTCTAATTCACACTCCTGGGAACAGCTGGATCTCCCCCTGCATACACATGAAAAGAGGCACCCATAGTCACAGAGTTGTTTTCTCATTGTTCACCTTGTGAAGGCTTCAGTGCGAACTGAGCGAATGGCAGAGGGAATTGTCTCTAAAAGTGACTCTGGACGGGGTGGGAGGATGGGTTCTGAAGCATGGCGCTGCTCTCACAAGCTGTGGGACCTGGACAAAGCTCCCTCCTTCCCTGCACCTAGTCTCCTTATCTGTACTGTGGAGAGTTGGTCCTGTACAACCTGGGGTCTGGTGACTCAGTTCTCCCTCCTGGCCTCCCATCCTGGGAGGAGTGATTGTGGACTTCAACTGAAAGCTCTTCACATCTTCCTCCTGTCCTCCATGTCAGGGTTCACTTCTCTCTTCCTTACTCTAAAATGCCTGCTGGGCATAAGAATCGCCCAGGAAGCTATGAATAAAGACAGATCCCTGAATGCCACCCGTAGAGATTCCAGATCAACTGATCTGGGTAAGGACCCTGACACCAGCTTTGTTTTACTTTAGCCATTTTAATGACCAAACAGCACCAAGAACATGCCCAACAAGTTAGCAGGGCTAGAGCTCCCTCCAGGACACAGAAGAGGTCCTTTCAGGCTTTCCCTCTTCGGGTCCTACCACTGAGCCCTCCCAGATTCCCATCATAGAGCCCAGGGCAGGGAGGTATTCATTCAGTAGTATTACAACACTCGGGTCTTGATCTGTGCTCTCTTCAAATCTTCAGACTACCTCTTCCCTCAATCTCCCCTTCAAAGACCTCCTCTGTGGGGGTCTTCCACAGTCCCCTCAGCCCAGCCAAATCAGCCTCCCCATAGCAAGCATCACTTATGTGTCTATGTAGTCCTTAGCGCTGGCCGCCTCGTAGTTAGTTGTTGATGTATCTGCATGCCTTGCTAGACTAAATTCCTTAAGAGAAGAACTGTGTTTTATTCATCTTTTTATCCTCCTTACACTAAAGCCTTGCATAGTGCTTTCAACATAATAGTAACACACATGAAATGACTAAAGAACCATACAGGGGTGTGTGTGTGTGTGTGTGTGTGTGTGTGTGAGACACATGCAGGGAAACCCCCCCCCAAAAAAAAACCCAGAATTACAAATTACCTTTCTGGAGGCCCTATGTAATACAGGCTTCCTCTGCTAGGTAAGTGTTCTAGAAACCCATCGGCATCAGTGTACCAGCTAGCATTGTTGTGAGAGGCCTCAGTAAACTTATTTTGGAGATTCTTTCAACGCATTTGCCCATTTCATGATGGGTGTCTTACCAGCGCACCTGCCCACACCATGCTGAATGTTCAGCAGTTATTGACCAAAAACAGGAAGACCCCATACCCCACCCTCCCTATTCACCCAATCTTGCCCAAAGAGACTTTTTTTGTTTCCCTGGATGAAAACAGTCCTCAAAGGGAAACGTTCTTCCAGTGTGGGAGAAGGGAAACCAAAAAATGCAGAAACACTAAAAGTCATCCAAATTGACGAGTTCAAAAATGGTTTTGTACAGTGGAAAAGGCGTCTTGGGAGGTATATTGTATCAAATGGAGAATACTTTGAAGGACACTGAAATTTAAACATGTACGAATAAATATACAATTTTTTATAAATAAATTTTGCTTTTTAGGGAGGGTCCCTCATATATTTATATTTCAGAGAGGCAAAATAGTCTTATATAAAGACAAAACTGTCCTATCCTAGGAAAGGTGGAATCCTGGTCCCAGCTCTATAAATTTTGGCAAAACTGTGCAGCTGTAGGCCTCGGTTTTTTCATCCATAAAAGCAGGTGGTTGGACTGCCATCTCTAGGCTGCTTCTCCGGCTTTCTCATTCTGTTCTCTCATTCCAACCCCTAATTTCCTCTAGGCATTCAGAGCAGCAGCCCTGGTTTTACGTTCCTTGAAGAATCTGCAGATGAGCAAAATCAGCGCTTAATGCTTTTTCAGCTGGGACATAACTGGAAAAGTGGAGTAGAGGTTCCCCTTCCCTTCCAAAAACATGTATACACTTGTCGGCACACTCACATGCATCCCATCTCCCCACATACATCCTAAACCTCTACCCACCTGTCTTCCAAAATCCAAGATGTCCAAAATCCAAAAATCCAAAATTCAAAAATCCAAAACCATACTGATGAGGTCTTCAAAGTGGACCAAAATATACTGGACCCAGAAAAGCTATGCTTGGTGGAATTATATTAAAAAGCCTCATGATGCCAACTCTTCCAGAGCTAAAGTGCCCTGCCTTTATCTGGAGGGGAAAACAAAAAACAAAAAACAAAACAAAAAAAAACTTGTTTTTCTGCTCATAAAGACCTGCTGCTTCAGCTTCTTCCCTCTCAACTGGAAATTCCTAGGGTTGCAGAGGGGGAGGTATGCTCTTGGCAATCAGTTTAGAGTCTATGGGCTATGGGAAAGGTTGTTGGTTGTTTCCCAATAGTTTCTATCTCCTGCTTATTTAATAACAGAATAGAATCCTGACTTTTAACTAGGCACCTAGCTAAAAGATGACATTTTCCAGCCTCTTGTTTGCTAATGTGATCATAGACTAAATTTTGGCTAGTGAACCCTCCATTCTGTGTGTGAAACCTCCAGAAGTCTCCTTAAGGGAACGGCCTCTTCCTCCCAGCTTGGATATAATGGCTAAAACCCCAGGGATCATCTTGGACCATGAGGTGAACTTGGGAAGGAAGGCACCCATGCCAAAGTAACGAGAAAGAAAGAGTCTTGGTCCCTAACCCTGCAGAGTTCTGACTTGTTTCACATCAAAGCGGTCTTCTATATTGCTTCTGATTTATTTTATGTCTGAGTCAATTGTTTCTGATTTATTTTTCATCAGAGTGTAGTCTTTGTTAAGCCACTGTTCTTCGGGTGTCTGTTACTCACAGATAAACCTAGTCCTAATTGATACTACAGATGAAATAGACAAAACAGTGAATTGAGAGTCAGGATTCTCCCTGGCGACTCTTGGATCTGCCATTAGAGAGTTGGCTGTGACCTTGGGCCAGTCCCTAAATTTTCTGACCTGAATTTCATTATCTGTGAAATGAGTCCAGGTAAGAAAGGAGAAAATCTGAAAGGTCCCTTCAGTTTCAAAACTAGATTCTTTTGTTAAAACTTCAAGATGTTCTTTCCTGTGGGAGTAGCCAGTTGGAGAATCCAGTCTTGGAGTCACTGTGAGGACATTTTTCATCAGCATGCATACTGTGAATACTACAGGAATAAGATGCTACCAGAAGCACTCAAGAAATCTAAGCCCAGAAACGTCAGAGTCAGATAAACCTGACTTCAACTCCCAGTGCCACAATTTACTAACTCTGGGACCTTGGACAAGTCACCAGTCTTCATCCTTAAAATGGAACAAACAATACCAACTGTCAGAGGGATGTGGGGTGGATTCATGGAAGTGTAAACATCAAGCTTTCCCAGGCACCAAAGCTGCACAGTGAATCTAAGTAGACGGTGCCAAAGCAAATCAGTTGCCTGGAGAAAAGACCAGATACACTGGGCAAATGTCCTCTGTCCTTATGGGTTCACAGAATGGGGGCCATTATTCCCACTGGACCCACCCTAAGCCATGTTCATGGAGAAGGACAGTCCAGGTTCCATTGCTCTCCCTAATGGAAAAGAAAGAAGAAATCATAGGAAGAAAAAGAAAGATAAAATTGTGGAGTTGAGATTTGGGTTTGTGAGCACTTCAACAAGAAAACAAATATCTTTATTGGCTCTGGACAGTCTGCCAATCAGCCACGAAATTACCAGCTTCTCTCTCCTCCCAGAAGGGCCTCCGCGGCTGCACACAAAAGCTGCCGAAGGAACTTCGGGACCTGGAGAATAAAAGCCCCTCTCTGCCAAACACAGGCTGATTTGCAATGCATTGCGCTTCAGCATAACTTCCCAACTCTGCAGCCACACAAAGGCGTTTCTGTCCCTATCTGCGAGTTTAATAATTTCTATTTCCTACACCTTGCATTCATAATGCATCCTACTAACATGGACTTGGGCTGGGCGCTGGCCTCAGGCCTCGGGCATGTCAGCTGCCTTCTCCGGGGCCTCGGGCTGGAAAACCATTTATTAGACAATTTAGCCTTTTCCGAGGATGAGGCAACAGAAGACAGGCTGCCTGACCTCCTTGAAACATACCTCTTGTACCTACCTTACCCTTCACAGCCCTTTTCCTCATTTCATTATGTATTCCAACTTCTATGTGGTAGACATGGTCCTTGACACTCTAAGACTTGGTTTCTTTTCACCAATAACACAGCACTGATGGGGTGACATATATATATATATACAGAGAGAGAGAGAGAGAGAGAGAGAGAGAGAGAATGTGAGTGCACTGGAATTCAATAGAAGTACACTTGACCATAACTCTGTGAGGGTTGGCACCACGTCTATTTCAGTTCACTCTTGTTATCTCTAGCACTTGACAATATTACACATAATAAGTCCTCAATTATATTTGATAGATATTGAGTGAAAAATAAATGAATACCAAGACCTATAAATATAATGAAAAGAGATCTGGTTTGGTTTGGTTTCTTTTGGAGAGGAGGGGAGCAGGGGGAAGATACATGTCACAGGAGCCCTGAAAGCAAAGGAAGCTGTTGAGCTGGCCCTGGAGAAATATAGAAGAAAATTTCACAGAAAGAGGCAGAGGATGAAAGAAGAAACTCCCCACCAGAGGAAAGAGCCCCTCAGAGACAAGAAGAGTATTGAGAGTTTGGGATTCCTGAGGCCACCGAAGTGTAGGTTTAGGGGTAGAAGAGTGAGCTAAAGAAGTAGGTCAGGCCCATTACTCTAAGGTCTCACTCAGATGCCAGGCCAGGAGCTGGAAAGGAGTCCAACAAACCTAAGTTTGAGTTGCAACTCCATTTGCTTACCAGCGTGTCACCTTGGTCAAGATATTGAATTGAAATCTGCTGAACCTCAGTTTCCTCCTCTGTAAAATATTGTCACTGTCATCCCTTCTAGTCTTGTTTCAGCGAGGATTATGAAAGACAGTGATACACATAAAACACAAAGCACAGTGTCAGGCACAGGTGATTGCTAGGTCTCAGGTGGAAGCTGGAATCTGCTTTTAACAGGAACCCTGACAATTCTGGTTCATATGTGTATTCATCATCTTCTTCAGGAAAGCAGAACCAATAGAACATCATAGATAGATAAAAGATTAAAAGATAGAGATAGATAGAAGGGAGATAGATAGATGATAGAGATAGATAGATGATAGAGATGACAGATATAGAGAGATGATATAGATACATACATACATACATACATAGATGCATAGATACATAGATATAATTTTTTTTAGTTGAATTCTCACTCAGTCACCCAGGCTGGAGTCAGTGACACACTCACAGCCACTGCAGCCTCGACCTGCTGGGCACAGGCGATCCTTCTGCCACAGCCTTTCATAGATCATTTATTATGAGGGATTGGCTCATACAATTATGAAGACTGAGAAGTCCCACAATCTGCTATCTTAAGCTGGAGACCCAGGAAAGCCAGTGGCATAGTTTCAGTCCAAACCCAAAAACCCAAAACCAGGGGAGACAATGGTGTAAGTAGTCCTAGTCTGAGTCTAAATGCATCTACCAATACTAGAAGGAAGATCTTTTTACTCAATCCGTGGATTCAAAAGCTAATATCTACCAGAATCACACTCATAGACACACCCAGAAATAGTGTTGTAAAGGCTATCTGGGCATTCCTTAGTCAAGTTGACCCATAAAATTAAACCTCTAAGGTGGCTCTGAAAACCCTGTGCCTGTCATGAATTTCCATCCCCTGTCTCCTCTCTAGCTTTAGCAAACACAGGCCTGATCTACCACCATTTTCCCAGCCCTCTAGGAAGAGCTGGTCCAGCCAAAGGAAAACCGGCAGGCAGGAAGGGCTGTGCACCACCAGTGTGGGCTGACCTCCATCAGAGGAAAGTGAGGTGAGGAATCTCGAAATAGTTGCTGCAGGGAGAGGTGGAGGGAGGGGAGAGGGGTGACCCAGGCACTTTTCTTAGAGGCAGCCCACACTTTCTTTCTCAACTGTCTCTTCCTCACACACTTTCCTTCCTTCAAATAGAGAGGAGGAAGACTCCCTCTTCCTCTTCTTCCTCTTCTCCTTCACCAGCCATGTCGTAAATGGCTTTCTTTCTCGTTCTTTTCATCTTTTTCTTTAGCTCCTCCCCCAGGATACCTCTCAGATCAGATGAGGATACCTCTCAGTGCAGATGAGTAGAATAAGAGTCATAAAGGCCATGTGACCTGTGAGGTGTCACACTGAGTTAGTGGCAGGGGCAGTGGGTACTCAGTACACACACACTGGTTGATTGTTTCTATAAGTCAGAAAGCATGAGCAGCAAGTAGCAAAATGCCCAACCCAAAAGGGCTTAAGCAGTGAGAACATTATTGTCTGATGTAACAAGAAGCCTTGCTAATTTTGTCAATCAATATCACAGACCTAGGTTGTTTCCCTCTCTGCTGTGCCATGCTTAGCATGTCGCCAATTGTCCCTAGTCTTTCAAACTCATGGGGGCAAAGTAGCTGCAGTATCTCTAAGCATCATGTCCTCACACAATAATGTGCCTCCAAAAATAGAATGTGCCCATTTTAGGGTGAGAAATCTAAAAATCTAAAAGTCCCCTGCAGGCTTTGTTGTGTCTCATTGGTTAGAATTGCAAGAAGAATAGACTTTAGCATGATTGGTTGGCTCCCTACAGGACTTGCCATCTGGGCCTGGGAGCACCCAGCTTTCCCTGGGGTACCTGGGTGCAGAAAAACTGGACAAAGTAAAGTCTCTGCCAGCAAAGAAGAAGGTGGGGACCGACTGGACCAACAGCAGGGCATGCTACCTAGGTGTGACACTGGTTCCCAATAAGGACAATGAGGAGACAGCTTTTGCTGGAACACAAGGGCCCGTCAGCATTTGTTACAGCTGAAGTCCCCGCTTTGCTCCTTCTTTGCCAAGAACTCAGGCACAGAGCTAAGCAGCCAGCATGGAATCCTGACTAGCAGTGTCAGATTGAGCTAGCAGCTTATCCTCACAGAGCCTCGATTCATGCAGCCACTTGAGAGCAGGCGCTGTAGCCTACTTGACTCTTAGCATAATGCCCCAACACACAGTAGATGCTCAAAAAATGTTGCTGAGCAAATGAGTAAAATCTATAAGCCTAGGATAATTATCCCTCTCTTAGAGGGTTGTAATTGGAATCCATTGTGATATTGTAAAAAAAAAAGCATTTTGTTAAAAGTGCAAGATGTTAATATCTTCATTATTTTCCTCTCTTCTCTTTCCTTTCTAACTCATAAAATCTGACTCCACACAAAAAGTTCTACACAGGACTTGCCTAGCCAGGCTTACCTAGTCAGGCTTAGAATACTGGGGGACTTACCTAGCCAGGCTTAGAATACTGGGGAGTTTCTGAGTAAAGGAGGGAATATTAAAAACAAATCCTAGATCAAAGTCTGTCTTAGTTGGCTAAGGCTGCCACAACAAAAATACTACAGGCTGGGCTTAGGCTTAAACAACACATTTATTTTCTCACAGTTCTAGAGACTGGAAGTCTAAGATCAAGGTGTAGTCGAAATTGGTTTCTGGTGAGGCCTCTCTTCCTGGCTTGTAGATGGCCACCTTCTCATTGCATATATATCCAGTGCTGTAGGGCATGGAGCTGAGCTCCACACAGTCATTCAGGAACCCAGGTTAATGTAAGTTCCTCCAGATGATGACATCACTATCTCAGGATCCATTGCAGCAAGGAGCAGGTTGGAGCAGTGGCATAGGGGTAAGGGTAGGGGAATGGTACAAGGAGAAATGCATACCAAGACTTAAATATTCACAAATCATTTCTGGTTTCCCCCTCTAGTAACAGAATATATACTTTGCATGGGCTTATATATACTTCATATGATGAATTTTCTTCTGTGTGCACATGGAGAAAGAGATTATTGGTGTCTTTTTCTCTTCTATAAGTCCTCTAGTCGTATAAGATTAGGGTCCCATAATTAGAACATTATTTATCCATAACTACTTCCCTAAAGGCCCTATCTCCAAATATAATTATATTAGGGGTTAGAATTTTAATATATAAATTTTGGAGGGATACAATTCAGCTTATAGCACCAGTCATATTGGATTAGGGCCCACCTTAATGACTTTAACTTGATTACCTCTATAAAGACACTACCTCCAAATAAGTCACATTATGACATTCTAGAGGTTAGAAATTCAACATATGCATTTTGGGGGACATAATTCAACCCATAATAAAGTCTAAGAAGGGCTCTGGAATCGTCCCTCTGGCCTTGGGACCATAAACATAGCCTGTGCTCCCATGATTTATGTCCCAGCAGAATGTCAGCTTGACAGTCATCTACCCCAGCAACATGCTCAGATCTCATCAACTGATTCTGCCACTCTTGGGTACCACTTTCAGGCTTACCCATCCCTAGTTCTGTACATCAGTACTTATTATTGGCTTTTTCTCTCGCAAGCCACTTGCACAAGGGCCTAGTGTTCCATTCAGAATCCAATTTCTGGTTTGCTAATCTTAGCCTTCTGCTGAAGTGAAGAATCCACACACCCTTTGATTTTGCTGTCACTCTTCAGGATATATTAGATCACGCTGCAATTGCAACTAATTCTGAAATCTCAGTCACTTAAGACCAAAAACTATATTTCGTTAGTATATATGCACAATGCTCCACACAGTCATTCAGGAACCAAGGCCAATGTATGTTCCACCAAATTATGACATCACCATCTCAGGATTCATTGCAGCAGGGGGCAGGTTGGGACAATGTGAGAGTGTGACAGAGTACGTGAAGAAATGCACTGTTATTTTTTATCACACTCCATTGGTCAGAACTAGCCACCTAATCCTGACTAACTCTTTTTATGTGAATGGGAAAGGGAAACTGTTAGGAAATATTGGTGAGCGCTTATGCTGACTATAAACTCATACCTTCATCTAACAACCATGAACCCCCTCCTCGAACAGGAGAGCTCTGACATTCTCTTCTTTCCCTCCCCTTCTCTAGAAACAGAAAATGTACTTAAACATTCTCAGCATATACACCCAACAACAAGCAAAGAGCCACCCCTTATTTCTGCGTCAATAATTTCAACATTTTTTTCTAGTAAGCCTCCTAGGAATGAAAAGGGGTGACTCTGATTCTCATCTGCCGAGTACCTAGAAGTGCCTTCATCTGCCTAGAGACTGAACTCCTCTGCTCTCTCTCCTATAGCAAAGCGTTCTGTGGTTGCCAGGACCAACAGGAAAAAAAATCATCAGCCCAGTCACTACTCTCCAATCCCCAGGAGGGCCTACGCTGGAGAGCACTTACATGCACCCACTGTTTCCCCTCCTCCCAGGGCTCCAGTCCCACTTGGCCAAGGAACCCAAAGATAAATAATTCAGGCCAAGACATGCTGCCGTGCTGCTGCCATGGCTGGGAATTTAGTACACACATCGCTCATGCTCCTCTTGCTGCCACAAGAAAAATTACAAATTGATCCACAGGACCCGACTGCCTGCTCATACTTCTCCTGGGCCGCCGTTGCTTCTTCTCTCTATAAGTAATGGCTGAGCTGGTGACAGGAAGGATTTAGGCCTGGTATAGTGGGGGGGTGGGTATTGAGAGAGGTAAGCAGAGAGTGAGGGAAGAGTAGACAGGGGAAGGAGAAGAGGCTAAAGAACCAGAGTTTGACAACAATGCACGATTCTGTGCTACTCAGCCAAGGGTTCCCCTGGAGGAACAGGGTAAGGTAAGCACCTTGCTGCTTAGTGGACAGGCTTTTCATCTCCTGTCTCCTTTAGAGTGAGGGCTAAGAATACTATTAGTCACTCTTTCTTGAGCCTTCATTTTGTGCTAAGTACTGTTCTAAGTGCCTTATGTGTACCAACACAAGAATCTGACTTCGCTGGGAATGACAATAAACCCAGTATAACAGTGATTTAATTAATATTGATATCTATTTTTGCTCAAGAGGTAGGCTCTACAGGGCTGGTATACATATTGCTGTGTTTAGAACCCAGGCTCCTTCCATCCTGCTGCTCTGCCTGCCTGGCCTGAAAGGCATGGGTACAGCCAGAAGGATGTCTCCCGAGATGGCGCCAACACTAGGGAACCTAACAAAGACAACAAAGGCCGTAAATTCCTACCTCTCCCGTGCGCGCGCGAAACTTAAACTCATATACAAACATTATCTCCCTATAGGAATGCTACCTCATAGCTCCCTCCAATAAAGACCCTAAGATGGCTCTGGCTGGCATGGCCAGGCTCAGAGAGCACAGGCCGCCCCCTCCCAAAACCGATAAATACAGACCTCTCTCTCGCCCTCTCTCTCTCACTCCCTTTTCCCACCAGGCGGTTACAGACCTCCTTCCCTCTCCCTGTAGCCGCTGCTCTAATAAATCTCTTGGCCTCAAAGGGTACCGAGTCTCACTGGTGCCATCATCCTTCATGGCCCCCACTTCCTGAATCACTGTAAGTTCCAAGGTTCCATCTCCAGTCACTATGTCCGAATTCCTGCCAGCAGGAGGGAAGTGAGAAGAGGAGAAGAGCATGCTCCCTCTCTTTAAGGGCACTTCCTGGAAGGTGTACATACTTCTATTTGCATTCCATTATTCTGAACCGTCCACATGGTCATGTAACCACACTGGCAAAGAGGCTGGGAAACGTAGTCCTGACTCCAGGTGGATGTATGGTCAGCTAGTACTTGGGAGTTCTATTACTGTAGAAGAAGGAGAAAAAAGTGACTGATGGACAACTGGCAGCATTAGTCAGTCACATCATTCACCTTGCTCTGACTTTTTGCGGTAGTACTGTTATGAAATGCCTTTTAAAGATGAGGTAACAGCACACATCATTTTCACATGAAACTCCCTGATCAAAATCATTCTTATCCTTCAAGTCACTTAATACCCATCAGTGGGATTTTGCTCTGGTTTAATATTGAATGTTTGCCTATCAGGCTTACCACAAGAGACTACAAGCTCCTTGAGGGAAAGGCTGTACGTGCAATTCATTTCTTCCTGGTGCCTAACACCATGCCTAGCCTAACAGAGATGTTCATTAGATATGCATTTGTCATATTAGATAAAATAAAATCCTTTCCTTTGCTCTGACATCATCGCCTCATTATCAAAAACCTATTAATTAGTTGTTAACACGCATTTAGCACTCATAATTCAAGATAAATAGACATAGCACCCACAATCCAGGAACTTACAGTCTAAATTTGGAGAATCTGGAATGGAAAGGATAATATTCACCTCTTTTCCACCCTCTTATGTGGAAAAGTAAGCCCCTGGTCTTCTGGTGGAGGAGCCCTCTGTGAGCTTTCCAGCCAGGAGGTGTGAATTTCCCGTCTCCCTAGTGAAGAGAGGCAGGGCTGCACCCAAGAATTGGAAGTTGCAGCTCAGCGTCCTTCACAGCCCCGCCACCCCCAGGAGCTGACAAGGCTGAGCAGTTCAGGCAGAGTTCATCTTAAGTGACTCCCTCATCACCCCACTCTCAGCCCATTCTTTGCGGCATTTGCAATTTCTCTGCTCCGGGGGTCAAGTCTCCAGTGTGCCCTCCCTGAGTAATTGTGAAATTATTATGGTTGGTGATTTTAATTTAAATTGGATGGAGAAATGTCATACTGCGGTCGACTCATTTGCTATGGATTTTCACTTAACCAAATTGATTAGTCAACCAACTAGACTTAACTTGAGAGTTGTAATCATTCATTATTAGATCTCATTTTTCCCAACGCACCCAGATGATGTCAAGAAATTAAAACTGCAGCAAAAACTTCAGCAGTGTCTTCTCATCAAGGCAGTGGGATCTGTCTGAAAGGCCCCAGAGATAGAGAAGGGCTGTGGAAATCTATGGGAAACCACATGGGTCAAGCTTCTAGGCCAAGTGCTTCCCCCTGAAGAATGGCCAAGAGAAAAGAGTTGGGGAGTTCATCAGGAGAAAATGAGGCTATCAGAAATTGAGCTTTGCCTCTGCCCTTCCCCATGTGTCAAACTTCCACTCATCCTTCAAGATCCTTTTCAAACGCCACCTCTTTTTTGAAGCCTTCCATGACTTGCCAGACAGAGTAATTCCCCACCCTTTTTACTCCGATAGTACATCTCTAAAATAGATTCGTACACTTTCGTGTAATTATTGCTTAAATGTCTTTCTTTCTTTTTCTTTTTTTTTTTTTTTGAGTGGGAGTCTCACTCTGTCGCCCAGACTGGAGTGCAGTGGCCGCTCCCAGACACCGCAGCCTCGACCTGCTGGGCTCCGGCGATCCTTCCGCCTCAGCCTTCCAAGTAGCTGGAACTACAGGCGCGCGCTACCATGCCCGGCTAATTTTTTTTTATTATTTATTGTAGAGATGAGATCTTGCTGCCCAAGCGGGTCTCCAACCCACGGGCTCAGGCAATCCACTCACCTCAGCCTCCCAAAGGCATGGGATTACGGGCTGAGCCACCGAGCCCGGCTGCTTAAATGTCTTTGAACTATAAACCTCTTAAGACCAAGGTCGGGTTTAATTGTGTACCCTGGTTCCAATCATTACTGTGCTTAGCACATAGTAGGCACTCAGTATATGCTTCTCAATGGATTGAACGAGTGAATACATTGTCTGAAGAATAACTCATGTGTTTAGGTACTAGGAAAGGTTCTATAAGAAAAGCCAAATTTATCACTATAGATTCTAACTGCACAGAAGTGGGAGAGAAATGGTTCAACTGCTGCAGGTATAAATCAAACCTAGAGGTTAGAGTAGACATTATGCTAAGTATGACTCACCTGTGTGCACTGACTACCAGCAAAGCCGATGTGACCACCAATTGCTTCAATAACACAAAAGGATATATCCAGAAAAAGTAACAGTCACTCTGCTTCTGTCCTGGACAGACTAACCCTAAGACATCAGCTTAGAAGGACATGGCTGACTGACATCTGAAAAAAAAGAGGTCCCACATGGGCAGAGGCAGCTTCATGAACATGCAAGGTGCTCAGAAGGGTCCTGTGGTTTAATGTTGGCCGTTGTTGCCATCTTTAAATTCTTAATAATTTTTTAACACAGTGTCCCACATTTGATTATGCGATGAGAAGCCCCACAAACTATGTAGCCGGCTCTGCATATGCAGAGGGACCTGAAGCCATGTCAAATGAGAAATGGCTGAAGAAGCCTCAGTGCAGCATCCTAGACAGTTCTGTGGGAAAAGAGTGCTTCTCTTCTGTGCTGCCCCAGAGGACAGAACAAGAGCTCCTGGGTGGAGGCTTATTCAGGGTTAGTGCTGGAGGGTCGTGGGTAGGGAGCACTTTGCATTATTTGAGAAAGACACCTGAAAGGTGATGTGCGGTCTATGGCCAGAGAGCTCCAACCTGAGACTATACTTGACAATGGATTTTGTAGAGGCATCAGATGGGGGTTGACCTGAAGGAGTCATAAAATCCCTTCCCGTGCTTTGATTGTATGCATCCAAGTTTAGGTAACCCCTTCTTTTTTATTTTATTTTAAAGATGTGAGGCACAATTCATGATTAGGTATATAAGAGGGGCACAATTTGTGAGGAGGTATACAATTGGATGCCATGCAGGTAAAGTTTGGGCCTCCCTTTGGTCCCTACTTTGCCCGGTTTGAGATCAGGTCCCCCACCACCATCCCAGCAGTATCCTGCTACTGCCAATTCCTTTCTTATAGTATTGTGGTAAATGTTCAGGGTCCACTTATGAGTGAGAACATGTGGTACTCTGTTCTTTGTTTCTGTCATAGATCACTGAGTATGATAGACTCTAAATCCATCCAAGTAGGCAGCCCCTTTCTAAAGTTGAGTAGAGGCAAGTAGAAAGGCATAGAGGAAAATGGAGAGGAGTTGAGGGGGGAGGGAATCTACTATCTGGGCTAAGTAGGGTGGACCTATGACCCTTGGTTTAGAACAAGTGCAGTCAGAGGTCAAAAAAAGCAGCATCACAACTGACCTTCTCTCTAGGTCTTTCTCAGCAGTGTTCCCTCCTGTTGCCCAGGTAGGTTTAGGCTCCATAGGCAGTGTTACTGACTAATTTTTCTATCCCACCCCAGCCAACAAACATACCCCAGATGGATTTAATTCTCTAGCCAGGTCGTATCTGGAGGCTGAGGAGGAGCTAGTAGTGGCTAGAGAGAAGTTAACTTCACAAAAACCCTCAAAGTTGCCCTAAGTGGCTTTGATCCAGAAAGATCCAAGGAGTCTGAACACATGAAAAATAAGTTCCGGGCCAATCACTTCCTTCCTGGCTCCTGGAATCATTTTTCCAGCTCTGCTGTCTGCAAACCCATGGGAGCTATTCATTAATGAGGGTGAGAAATGCCTAAATTACACCTCTGGTTCATGTCCAACTCATTCAGATGGTAAGAAAGTGAGATAACTCACTCCCGCATCATTTCGATTATTATCATTGAGTCATTTCCCCTTCAGCACAGAGAGGCCATTGACCAAGCCACCAAAACTGCATCCCTCCCCCACTCATTTCTACATCCTACACCTGACCCCTGGGCCCTTCCTTTTCATTCCTATTTTCTTTGTCAATGGAATCTTTGTTTCCCCTTCCTACCTGGGCACCTGATCTTATCTGTCTCTGCCTTGTTATAAGATCAACAACACTGAGCCCTTTCAATGGTCTTTTCCCCAGAGGAGAGCGATTTCATGCTCACTCTCACTGTGGGGATTGGCAGTGCCACTGGTACCCTCCACCTCTCCTCCCCACACGCCCACCACCACTCCAACTTCAGAGGGACTCCGAACATAGTCACTGTTTTGGGGAGAACAGAAGGCAGAGAGGAAGGCGCTGAACAAAGGCTGTATTCAAACTCTTGCATGCTAACATCTCCAAAAAGCTTTTAACAGAGACCATCATTTCCCTCCAAGAATCAATGCATTTTAATTCATACGAAGATATTTTTCTGCTGCTCGGTTCCTTCGAGGCGCAGAGACACGTTTAACAAAACAAGTCAGCCTCGCGTGGAGACAAACGCTCTGGCTTCTCCCTGAAATTACTGGAAGTTCATTTTCAAAAGCCGTCCTGTTTTCTGGGAATCAATGCATATCAACTAAAATCAATAGCTTCTCCGTGCGGATGGGCTGAGACACCAAACTGATCTAGCGTTCCAGTGCATTTGTATCCAAATCTAGACATTCTCAACAAGTCAATGAATTTAAGCGTCTGCCAGTGTCTTTTCACTTAAAACTAATCTGTTTGCTGATCGGACTGTACATTTCCAGAGCGCGTAGTAATATACTCTGTGTGTTTACCAGATCCAATGTACATTAACTCAAATCAAAATATTTCCACTTAACTTACAATAGAATTTGTCCCAACTTCAGCAATGCCCACGGGTATTAACTGTAGCCCAGTTCTGCCAGACAATAAGGCATGACCCCCTCCATCTGGCCCCAGAGGGGTGAAACAAAGTGTTTCCTGCCTCTCTGGACCATAAACTCCAAGATTAGAAAAGCCTCCAAGGGATTCACTTGGTCTACCCTTCTGCTTCCAAAACTCCAGATTCCCCCTAAGCCATTCTACAAAAAGGGATCCAGTGTCTGTTCCTAGAAACCCCCCAGAGAGAGATGCCCTATGGTCATCCATTCCTTCGTGGCTTGATGTTCAACCAAGGACTGTTCTCCAAACAATGGCATGCAGAACACCTTCTCTGTGTGAGACTCTATGGAAATTCAAGGGGGTAAAACGCGGTTTCTGCCTTCTAGGAGCATATTATCTAGGGTGGAGGGGACGTAATCCTTATTCAGATGGTCAAACAACAAAGATTTCTTGTTCACATTCTGTGCTGAGCAGAGGGAGACAGTGACGAGCATTTCCAGCAAAGGCTATTCCCCACACACCCCCCACCCCACCCAAGAGAAACATTAAGTAAATCAGTACAAGAAACCAATTATTCATTCTACGTATGTGCCAAGGGCTGCAACGGGGACAGAAAAGAGCTAGAGGAGCAAATAGCAGCATCTCAACTAGTGGGCCGGGGTCGTACACGCTGCACGTCAGAGCTTACACCAACACTTTCCCCTGCATGTTCAATGCTGTGTTTAATCCTCATGAGACTAGCAGGAGTGGCCCATGTCCCCATTTTGTGGCGGAAGAAATGGAAACTTGCAGGTTGCCTAGCAGCTCTGTGAGACGACTAGGAAGTGGCGCCTGTCCTATGCGAACATGTTAGCAAGTGGGGCAGCCATGACTCAAGCCCAGGACTGTCAGATCCTGGGACCCGTGCCTTCCCTTCTCTCACATGCAAAGGGAATGAACAACACGGGCCAGTATGTGTTCTCAGAACAAGGGAGACCCAAAGAGGCTGTGGGTGCTGTCTGCATTTAAAAGAAGGGAGGGCCTGAGCGCTCGGGTCTGCCGCAGGGAAGGCTTCCCAGAGAGCCCAGTCAGAGAAATAGTAAGGAAGGGAAGGTCCCAGACAAGAGGCGCAGCTGGAGTCAAAGCACAGAAGTGGGAACAGATACTCTTTTGGAAAGGAGGAGTGAGGTCACCAGGCTAGACCAGGCTCAAGCAGCAGCCTTGTCTCGGGAACCTGAATAGGGAGCATGAACCAGGTTCTAGAAGGCCTAAAATGCCCCATGGTGGATGTCTCCTTTGATTGATTCCCAGGTCCCAAAGCCCCTGCTGGGCCCATGGAAGCAGAGACAAGGAGACACTGCCAGCACCCGATCCAAACCAACTCAGACCTCCCTCAATCCAGAAAGTCCCCTCTCCCCACCTCCCCCTACTACTAGCAGCTCAGGGAATGCTGCGGAGGGAGGCTGGTCCTTGGCTCTGAGAAGCCTCAAAGCATCACCATGGAGACGCTACACAGGCCGCCAGCCACACAAAAGGAGCCGTGCGCTCCCAAGCTCACCTGGGACTCAAGCTAACGAGGAGGTGGCAAAAGTGTTTCATTTTCTCTCTTCTTCTTGCTCTCTCTCAACAAGAAGAGGCAATTTACACAGGCAAACAAACCCCACCCTGCCCCTGGAAGGAAGCTGGCTTGCCGGCCCTTCTGAGGGGGATGGCCTCCTTCTGAGAGAAGGAGAACCCCTGTGCCTGGGCTCTCCAACAGGAAGTTCTGAGGAGGGAAAAAGAGATGGAGGGACCAACAGAAAACCTAGGGTTGTTTCCTCTTTCTCTTGCCCACATGGAGGGGCAAGCTCAGAGCCATGTGTACCTAATGCGAACTCAGTTGATATCTCCTGAGTCACTCACTTTGGAGGTCTGAAGAGCAAGCAGCCTCTTGGACACAAGGCCTGAGCCCTTTTTATGTGGATATATAACACCTACTGGGTACACCGGGAGGTTTTCGCCCCTTCCCCACTCAACTGTTCCATCATGGATGAAGCATCCCCACACAGCCAGTCCCCATGCAGCCACCAAGGGAATACTGACTGTATGCAAAAGGACCAGGTATGTCCTCTGAATGGTGGAGAGGGGAAGCAGAGAGAAGGGACGGAGGTGCCAGGACACCCAGCAGCAGGCAGGGTCGGGCAGGCTCTGGAAAGGAAGACTGTCGCCTCTGTGTTGGAAAGGGAGGAGCTGGGAGCAGCTCCAGCCAGAAAGCAATCTTCACACATGCATTGTCGTTCTCTTCTGCAAAGGGGTGAGAAGAGGGGAGGGGGGAGAGGTGGCACCGAGAGAGGGAGCAAGCGGGAGAGGTGAGAAATCCAGCATCTTCAGACCTGCCCACACGGCTGGCTTCTCTGCTGCGTGCAATACCTCATCTCACAGTCATTAGAGAGAACCCACAGGAAGGATGGAAGCCGGACACCCCGAAGGGTGGGATAATGAAGAGAAGCAATGCAGATGACAGACGTGAGCCTGAGCCTCTTGGGAGAGGTGCGCCTCAGCCTGTAGAGGCCCAGCCCCCAAAGTCCCAGAATCCTTGGAGTGGCCAACGGATCAACACTATGGTCACTCCAAAAGGCCCAGGGGCCCCCAGTGGGCAGAGGCCCCATGCCTGATCTGTTCTTTCTCTACCTTCTCCTGGGACAAAAAGGAACTCAACTTCCTCTCCAGTCTAGCCCAGCTTCTTCTAGCTGAGTAGTAAAGAGCTGGAAACTGGAAGGCTTGCAGGCCAGGAATAGTCCTGGTTGGAGGAACACTTGCTGCTAAAAGTGTGAGTCAGATCCTGACAGTCTTCCTCTCAGAGCCTTGCAGTGGTTCCCATCTCACTCAGGGTAAAAGTGTATCTAGGTCTTATTAAATCTGCACACACGGCTCTTGAGCCACTCTTGTGCTTGAGCCCACTCCTAATTCTCTGGAGTGTACTACCTCTCCTGCCTAATAAATCTCTCTACATTAAAAAAATACATCTCCACACCCACACCCCTTCAACCCCCTACCCTTCTGAACTCGCTTGGTATACTGCCTGTCACCTGCTCTGATCTAGCTGCAGTGCCTCCTTGTTAATTCTCAAATACACCAGATGCTTTTGGGTCTTGGGGCCTTTGGACTTGCTTTTTCCTTCTACCTGGAGTATATTCCTCAGATGTCTTTACACCTCATTCCTCAGGCCTGTATTTCAACATTGCTATCTCAGTGAGCCTCTTGGTCACCCTACCTAAAACTGCAGCTCTCTCCAAATCTATCCCCTCCCCTGTTTTGTTTTTTCTTAGCTGTAGTCATCAGCTTTATTTGCTTTTGTGTCTAGTTTGTTGTCTGTACCCCTCACTGGAGTTCACACTCTATGAAGGCAGAACTCTTTCGTTCACTGCTGTATCATCAGCACCTAGAAGCATCTTGGCAGATGGTGGGTGCTCAATAACTATCTGTTGAATGAAAGAAATATCCCTAAGCCTGCTTCCCCTTTGTAAAACAACATCCCTTTGAAGTGCCTCTGAAGACACCAGCCTTCCTGAAAATGTTCGTGTCCTTTGGACCCAAGCTGAGACTGGACACATGAAAAGTAGCATGGGCTAACAGAAAGAAGGTTTCTCCTGCCAGTTCCAGAGAAGGTGGAATGTGGTGAGGGGAGAAATTCCTGGGCAGGAATCCCTCTGAACTCCTGAATGTCACCAACATGATGTGCAAAGAGCAAATTTGTTATGATCACAAGTCTCTTCTTCAGTGAGAACACACATGCATGCACACACACACACACATGCATGCACACTAAATCTCCATCCCCCCTCCCCAGTCAGTGACATTTGAAGAAAAGAGCCCCAGAGTCAAGAGACTCTGTTTCTGGTCCCTGAGTCATCGCCCCAGACCCTGCAGCCTTCAGTGCCAGCAGCCACCTGACCCAGATCTCGAGGCTAAGAAGTGCTTGCTCATCCCACCTGCTCATCAAGATTGGCGTGAGGGTCTGGGGTGGTATCGGGTGTGATGACCTTCAGAGCCATCATCCTACTGGGAGTCATCCTTAATGACTGCCCAACTCTTGTTGATTTCTGCTTCTTGTTGGTGATGGTAGGGTTGGGGGGTGAAAAAGCAAAGGAAAAAGGGAGAGAAATGGCCCCCAAGATAGCAAACCATGGGGTGAAACACCAGCTAGCCAGCTGGGTTGGCCTCCCACTAAAGGAAATGCCTTTAGCAAGTCTAGATTAATAATGAAATCCACAAAGTCAGGCCACGACTCCCTGGTGGGAGTGCAATCCCAGACTACCCCCAGCCTTTACTCTCAGTGGGACCAAGGACAAGGGCATCCATGTTTCAGGCAGGCTGGGCTGGTGCCCATGATGCCCCAGAGGTACCTAAAGCTGGGAGGCGCTGGGCTGAGGCAGCCTGGCTGCAGTTGGCTCTCTGGGTCCACCTGGGCCAGCCAGGCATTATTTATAATTGAGCTTATCGTGTGCAGCCCTCACTGTCGCTGTCAGAGTCATTTGATGTTGTTGAGCCTTTGGAAAAAGGAGAGGGGCGGAAGGAAAGAGGCAAAGGCAGGAGAAACAAAAGAAGTTTCGTCTCAGGACTTCAAATAAGCCAAGTGTTTGAAAAGATCTTTGCTAAGGTTCTGACCTACTTTGCATGCGGATAAGCCATCTCCTTCGCTTTAAAAGAAAAAAAAATCCTGCACAAAGTGGCCACAGCTCTATTCAGGAGAGCCAAGGCTGCACTGCAGAAAGGGGCTTTAGTGCTGTAATCAGAGGCCATTTAGGAGCCATGATTTGGGTAATTACATAAGATTTCAGTCTCTTCTTCCAGGGCCTCGAATAGCCCAGGAAGCTGGGCCACCAGAGCAAGGTGACTAGGTCTGAAAGAGCGGGTGTCCAGCCAGTGGTGCTGCAGGGAGCTAACCACTGCACTCTGGAAAGAGTCACCCTGACCCAGGTGCAGATGCCGGTTCTGACACTTCGTCACTGTGGAGTCCTTGAGCTCCTGGCCTGGACCGTCATGGACTCCTTTTTCTCATCATATGTACACCTCATATGATGAACCAAGAAGCAGTCACAAGTCAACACTCCAGGTCCAGTGCTTAGAACACAGTAGGTACTCAGTAATGGTGACTCCCTCCTCCCCGTTTTCTAAAATGAGCTGGGGAGTCATCACATCCTGCTCACAGATCCTTAGACTAGTCAGTGCTGCTTAGGGTCCCCAGTGCCCAATGATTAGAACATAAGTGAGGTACCATCTAGAGATGCTTAGCCTGAAGAGAGTCCTGGGGAGCCCAGGACAAGAGGCACCAGGAAGTGTGGGTGGGGAACATTGAACATTCTTCAGAGAGCAGATGGTGACATTGGCCATGCTCCTCCTTCCACTACTCTCACTCCATGACTTTATACCCCCACTAGTCTAAAGTGCTCAACCCTCTGAACTTGGTTACTAACAGATAAAAGAAAATCCAATGTGGGGAACTCTCTAGGACTGCTACAATCTCAAGAGAACTAAGATGGTTGGGATAGATGCTAGAAGAAGTTTGGAAAGAAGACACTCCTGAGAAGTTAGGATAAGGACTTATTTTTTTGTGTCATTGAAATAATAAATGGTACTAATAATTCCTATGATATAATCCTCATAACAATCCTATGAGGTTGATACTGTCAGGGAACATTACTCATCCCATTTTACAGATGGTGCAACTGAGGTTTAGAGGGAATAAATCATTCCGAGGCACACAGCTTGTCCCCAGGGTCTGAGTCTGAATTGAGTCTGGGCTCTCTGAATATTGTCTCTGAAGCCTTTGTGTTTATTCAAAAAGATGAGATGAGTATCTACTGTGGATGTCAGACTCTGTATCAGGGACTGGAGATAACACAAGCAAATAAACACACGAACACCTACAAGGGTCAGAATGAGGGATTCCATCAATACAACTTCCCTGCCTGTTCCCCCAGCACAGTATGGGGTTACTTCGGGGATGAACTCAGAGGGTGCAAATAAACCCTTTTAATCTCAGCCAAATTCAAGCTCTAAGGGTAGGTCAATCTCTTTTGAAAATCTAATCATTTCATGAATTCCAAACAAAGATGAAATTAATTGTAGATTATCCTTTGACTTTGGGTTACTCAGCCCTCTGAATGCAGTTATTGAAAACTCCTCCAGCAAGAGGGTTACCGCTGGCTCCTTCGGCCCTGGTCAGCAGAATTTTTGAGCATTAGAGTGCCCAGTGCTTCCTCCAGGTTCCTTGAGAGGGCACTCTAGCCTGCCCTTCTGGGTGGGAAGGGGCTTCCTTTGCCTTCAGCCCTTTGCTTTTCATCTAGGGGTCATCAAATCCAAGGGCAGAACCAAAGGGCCAGAGCTCAGCTCATCTCTGTCCCTCACAACTCAGGCAAGGCTAAGCCTCCAAACAAAAATGCTCCAACATCTAAGCTCGGGGTGAATGTGCAAGGATCTTGCAAGCTAAGAACTGCACATGCTTTTTTGATCCAGAGTTTTATTCAAGGAATTAGCATATAAAATCCTTACACATTCTGCACTAAGACATATGCATAAGGATGTGTAATTCCGCATTGTTTATATAATAAAGAAAGAAAGCTCATAAAGACCTCTGGATGTGGGACTCATGAAATCACGCCACGGCATGTCTATCTTGTAAAGTACTAGATGGCCAATTAGTAGGGGGAAGTTGAACAATAGACAGACAGAAAAGGTCTCCTAAGACACATTCAGTAAAAAAAAAAAAGTAAGCAACAAATAAATATGCTTGGTATAGTCTTGTATTAAAAACAAACGGCAACAACAAAAACCTGAAGATGTGTATAGGGCAGGGCACACAATTTCAAAAAAGATCATGTATGTAATTTTGTGTGCTGTCGGTATACAGTAGGCTCTAGGTTGTTTAGCTATTATTTCTAAACACATTTTTGAATGTGGGGCATGAGGTAGAACCCACAGCAGGAGTCAGCAGCGGCTGCCCCTGAGGGCAAGAATGGAGGTGGTGGTTGTGAGGATGAGCACCCACAATTCACCACTTCTGTCTGTGGTTGGAATGTTTGACATCAGGCATAAATAATTTTGAGCTTTCCAACATAAAAGGGGGAAGGATGTTGAGCCTCATTTTCCCCAATACTGTCAAAAGAGAAGCCCCCTTTGATCCCAGGTCCTTTTGTTTTTGAAAGTTCTTTCTGTTGTGTTCTCTGAGTGCCTCTGGTGCCACTTCAGCCCACACCGGGCTTCTTCATTCTTCACAAAGGAAATGAGAATCCTGTGCCTTGCCTCAAAGCTTTGGAAACTCAGACCTTCCCTTGCTGGGTCGCCCAGGCTCCTCCCCAATGCTGGGCCCGCGGGGGCAGAGTGCTCTTTTCTTCTCTATGACCATGCTGCCATCCATTTGGATAAGCAGTCTCTAATTTGTCTCTTAGGTTTCTGTCTGTCTTGGCCCTTTTATGTTCTCCCTTCCTTTAAACTTTGCTCCCTGTTTCTTCCTGATACATACATCCTCGTTCAACACAGTCCTCTGAAGAAGAATGAATGCCGAGTGATTTGATGGCTACCCCTTTGGCCTGGGTCTCTCTCTGCCAAGGCTAGCGAAGAGGCTGGAGCTCCTCTGGGAGAAGGAGACTAGCTGAACTGTTGCTCTTGGCCACGAATGACCCCAGCCCCAGTCCTTCTGGACCCCTGTTTTCCCAACCCCACCTGAGGAGACTGAGGGTTGGGGGTGGGGGTAAGAGGATGGGAAGAGGGGGCAGTTCCAAGAAACCATCCCCATGCCATTCTCCATCTTGTAGGGAAAAGGTCAGTGCTTGAAGCAGAATATTCCCTGAGGCTAGGAGAGAAGCAGGAGACCAGGACCAGGATGGTCAAACATCCAGCAGAGTCACCAGCCCCTCTATCCCCAGTAGGCTCAGAAATGGGTAATTGAGCTCCTAGTTGCCCCTTGGGGTGCACCTGGAGGGTGGTGAGGAGGAGGTTCTTGGGAGGTACCAGGCTAGACAGGTTCCAGTAGCTTCAGCCCCTGACCACCAGGGGGCCTTGCTTGGGGAAAAAAAGACAGATTCTGGCTTAGGTATGGCCGGGCCCACTCATCCAGCACCTTCCCAGACAGGGCAAATCCTAGACTCTGGGCCAACCCCACTCTCTGCCTGCCTTTTCCGTTCTACCTCATAGTCAAAGGAACAGTTGGCTCTTATTCATAGGTATAAAAACACTTAATGCATTTTCAACATTTCCAAAAAACTTTCTATTATCTCTGCTGGATCTTGCAGTGAGTTAGGTCAGGCGGATACAACGCTTCTATTTCACAGGTGAGGAACAGAGGTCCATGGACACACCAGGGTCAAGGGCAGTTGCTAAAGCCAGAATGACTATCTCTTGTCTTCTGACTTCTTTCCACCAGGAAGTGCCTGACCTCAGATGAGCTTTTCTTCCCTGACACCCGCAGCTAGACCACACTGTCAGGTTATGCACATCAGTGTCTAAAAGCTCCATAGGGATCAAATCACAAGATGTCCTTTAGAAAAGAAACATAGCCTTTCTCCAAGTCTTAGAATCAAAGACTACTGGAGGAGTTCTGATCTTCTTCCTTTACATGTGAGGGATGTGGGATCCAGAGAAGTAAAGCAGCTGGTCCCAGGTCACACAGCAAGGCAGAGCTGGGATTTGTCATCTAGTGAGCCTAAGGGCCTGAGTACTGGGTCTTGAGCTCACATGCCGCAGGGCAAGCTCTTGGCCCCCCTTCTGGCAGAGCCTGGGCAGGGCCTGGGTAGATGGAGATTTCGTGCCAGTAGAATATTGGAGCATATGGTGGGATTTTGGGGGGAGAGGTAACTTTGCACTCATCTCTTTCTCGTTCTCACAAGCACCCGTTCATCGGCAGAGACGTGTGAAGGATTTTCAGTAGAAGATTGTCAGTGCCTGACAGTACTCTGTGATGGGCCTCACCTCCTCCAAGCAGATTGGCTCAGACAATTCCAGGAAAGTTGGGTCTGAGAGAAGGAGAAGACACCCCCACTTCTGTCCACCAGCAGAGTGCCTCCAGGGCAGGGCTGGAATTTTTAGTCCCCACTGCAGAAGCGGAGTCCCCATGACTTCATCAGTTCCTATTCTATATTAACTTGAACTCAAAGCTCCAAGACATTCTGAGCAGGGCACTGGAATGGGAGTTCGAGAGGTCTAGATTCCAGCCTCAGTTCTGAATCAACATCTAGGCAGCCTTGGGCAAGCCCCCTGAATGCTATGGGTTTCTGTGGCCTCATCCATGAAGTAAGGTTTACAGACTCGGTCATCTCCAAGGTCCCTCTGGGTCTGTCCCACCACACTCTGCCATGATGGGAAGAAAGGAATAGGAGAAACACAAAACATAGACGTCAGGAAGAGATTGGGTTGAAGAGCAGTCACAGCGCACAACATTCCTTGAACACCAACCACATTCTAGGAAGCCAGTGAGGGCCTTCTCACGTATTCTTTCTTTTGATCCTCACAACAATCTTTGAGATACTATAATTATCTCCATTTTATAAATGATGCAACTGGAGCTCCTAGAGATTAAGTAATTGTTTGAGGTCATACAGCTTATAATCGATAGAAATGTCTGGCTTCAGCCGGGTGTGGTGGCTCACACCTGTAATCCCAGCCCTTTGGGAGCCCGAGGCAGGAGAATTGCTTGAGACCAGGAGTTCCAGATCAGCCGCGGCAACATAGAGGGACCTCGTTTCTGTAAAACAATTTTTTAAAAAATAGGCTGGGCTCGGTGACTCAAACCTGTAATTCCAGCATTTTGGGAGGCCGAGGTAAAAGGATTGCCTGAGTCCGTGGGTCGAGACCTGCTGGGGCAACTTGGTGAGATGTCTCTACAATAAATCAAAAATTAGCCAGACATGGTAGCGTGTGCCCGTAGTTCCGACTACTTGGAAGGCTGAGGCAGAAGGATCGCTGAAACCCAGCAGGTCAACACTGGGGTGGGCGTGAGTGTGCCACTGCACTCCAGCCTGGGTGACAGAGTGAGACTCCAACTCAAAAAAAAAATTAGCTGGGAGTCATAGTGTACACCTGCAGTCCCTGCTCCTCAGGAGGCTGAGGCAGGACTGTCTGAATCCAGGAGGTCGAGGCTGCATTGAGCCAGGATTGTGCCACCACCATTCATCCTGGGTGCCAGAGTGAGACACCAACTCAAAAAAAATAACTGACTTCTCTTCCTCATGTCCCTGCCCTCCCCTCCTTGCCATGTGCATTTCCTCCCCTACACACACACACACACACACACGTCAGAACGTGGAAGGACATTCGGTTACACACACACACACACACACACACACACACACACACACACACACACATACACACACTCACGACATTCTGCCTGGATCAAGAACCTGCAGGGGGGTGGAGGACCACAGAGATGCAGTGGAGGCCGCCTCCCTCAGTCAGCCTCTATGATTATCTGGCCTCCCCCCCCCATATTGGTGCTGGCCTAACTTTCTGGCACCTTCCTCATTTCAGGGACTTTTGTCTGACCACAAGTCCCAATTTGGGCTCCATTCCCCATAATCTCATTCACTCCCTTCTGATTTTTTACCCCAAAGCTTCCCCTTATTTTCTCCAGGCTCCTTCACATTCCCCTTCCCCAACCCACACTCCTCCTTCCTGGGCCTCCACCCTTCCCAGCACCCTCAGTGTCCCCTCCACCTGTGACCGAATTCCCTCCCTGCAGCTTCTCCTTGGCTCCTGAGCTCTTGGCTGATTGGTGTGTGGGTGTGTTCACCTCCTCCCTGTTCATCTTTGCAAATATGGCCCACATCAGGCTCGACACAGGGGACTTAGTGAGGGGTTGATTGAGGATGCCTGGAATCTCACACAACTGACAACGGTGGGAAAGAATCAAGAAAACAGGACAGCGTGAAGGACGGGCTCAATGTCAAGGAGGGAGGTGGTGAGGAAGGGTCTAGAGACAGAGAACTCTGGCTGGGCCTGGGGGCAGGCATGCCTGGGGCAGAGGGGAGAGAGGCAGGGGGCACCCCAGGAATGGAGAGGAAGGGGCTTTGGAAGGAACAGGCCAGGAGACTTGCTGACTGGTCATCACCCGAAGGACCAGAAGAGGGAGCCATGGGAGAGGACCCAAGGCTTTGGGGAAATTAGGAAGGGGGGAGAGGTGAGGGGATGGAAAAAGCATGGTGAGTCCCCTAGGAATAGGGCTGTGGACAGAGAGGAGAGGAGAGATGGGGGAAGGAAAGGGTGAAATATCTTGCTTCCAACACTGATTTTGAAATAACAGAGGGATTTCCAAGTGAAAATGTCTGTTGGGTGATTAGGAAAATGGAGCTGAAACAGCAGAGACAAAGCAGGGTGGGGGCTTTGAGACCTTGCTGTGCACTGAACCCTAAGCTGCTTGGGGAGGGGAGTGAATCTGCCCTCTCCTCGCCGAATCTCCCCTGCCAGGAGCCTGACGCCAGATGCCGCCATGGAAACTTGTTGCGTGAAAAAAGGAGTGCCATTCTGAGTGTGATCTTCATAAAGACAGTGTAGCCCCCCAAGGGAGACCAGGGTCCCCTGTGTGAGCACTACGGATGAGGACAGATCCCACAGGCAACTGCATTGAGGGGTGCTCTCAGTGACAGCCTGGTCTGCAGAGAACAAAAGGAATGAGGAAGGGGAGGAGCCCCTGGGATGGGGGGGGCTGAGAGAGATGCCTTGACCTCCTCTGCAGCAGAGGCTGGAAGGGATGGAGGTGGCAATGTGGGATTAGGGGAGAGAGAGGGGAAGGGAGGTGACCAAGCCTCAGCTGGAAGAGGTAGTTGGAAAGGTCACGGCTGGTGTCTACTTCCATTCAGCCAGTGCTTAAAGGATGCCTGGTATACGCTGGGCTCTGCGCTGGGCAGGGGAATGCAGGGATGAATCAAACCCCTGCCCAAGGTAGGCAGTGGAGGGGGCTCCCCAAGCCACAGGGGAGAGGAGCTGTTGACCCTGACTGTCAACTGGGAAGTTAGTGCTTTGATGGAAGAGGCATGAGCTACTCATGCAAGATACGTGAACGTCCGGGAGACGAGGATCGGCACTGAAGATGTCAGATAGGCCTGGGAGGTCGGGGACAGCATGGGTGCCCAGAAACCTTAGGGCTGTGGGAGATAGCACCCTGTGCCTGACAGAATCCAGCCCTCCTTCATTTTTCACTGAAACTTGCAGAGACGGCTTTCTAAGACTGTTAAGCATTTCAGAGTTTGGGCAGGAGGAGCCGATGGTCCACACTCTCCCAGGCTCTCTTGTCCTTCTTGGCAGAGTTTCATCTGGTTCAGTGGATGCTGTCAAGACGACATCCCCTCTCCAACACACATGTGCATACACACACACACACACACACACACACACACACGGCTTCCGAAAGGCAGAACCACTTCCACCAAGGTCACACAGGGGAAGAGCCTCCAAAGCCCCTTTGAACAGACATTCCCAAGATGGGTGTGGAGGAGGGGACTCAGCCCCCACGGGAGCTGCCTTTGCTGGATGCCCCGTAGCCTCCAGCCCCTCTCCAAAAGGCACCTTCCCTTCCCCTGCCTTCTCCCAAATCAATCCCGACATCTCCTTAAATCGAAGTCAGCCACAATGAAAGGTATGGAATTTTGTTTACCAATCCTGGCGTCTAATTAAAATTAGCTGATGGTTCTTCTAGTTGGTTTTTGTTCTGACTATTTTTAAGCCAGAGCTGCTAGATCGGTGCAGCCACTAGTAAGCTGTCAAATCAAATTTTCAAAAGCAAATTGCTTTTATAATTAATTTAATTATTATTACGGTTCCCGGTTTTGTGTTGCCTTAATGAACACAATCAGGTTTCACCCTCCGCTTCTCCCCCACACGCTCAGAACCCTCCTCCCTTCCCAGACCCACCTTTCCAATCCAAGTTGGACAAATGGAAAGGAGAGAAGAAAAGCCGACACGTTCCGAGTACCCTCCCCAATTCCCCCCAGTAGCCACCTCCTCACTCACGCCCTCAAAGTGAGTAATTAAAGTTCTGCTCCCTGTTATGGAATAAATGGTACATGTTTTAATTACCCCTGAGCCTACCCAGGCATCCTCACAACCCCCGTCCAAGTCTATGGTGGTGGCTGGGGCGGGGACAGTTGAGAGAGAAACTGCTTCTGTGATGGTGACAGCGGTCTGTCACCCGGGGTCTGGCATTCACTGGGGAACTGTCAGTTACTAAGGAAACTAGGAGGGAGAGAGGATGGGAGAGAGGCGGTTAGATCCAATTTTGGGTGACAAGTGTGAGGCATAAAGATTTTGGCCCCCTCTGTGTGCCCTAGCCTGAGTGAAATCTTGGGCGTGGGCAGGGAGGTGGGCCAAGGAACAGACCGCCCCAGGAGGCCACACCCTTCAGGAGCCTAAGGCGGGTCAGAGGGGTAGAGACACAAGGGGAGAATCAGCCAGGGCCCAGGATAGTGGTCCGCGCAGCGTGCGTGTGTGCATGTGCACGTGCGTGCATGTGTGTGCTCACCCACGTGCACACAGCTGCTCACGCCCACGTCAGTGTTATCCTTTTTGGTTTTTGGGTGTTTTCTCTTTTTTCCTTTTGTTTCCCTCCCTCCTCAGTTTGCAATTTACCTCATTTCCATCCTTTCTTATTTTTTCTGTTCTTCTATTCTGTCTCTTCTTCTTTTCCCTTCCTGTCTTTCTTCTCTGTCTCAGTCTCCCTCCCTGCACTCTTCTGCCTCTCTGTCTTCCTCTTTCCCTGCCTACCCTAGTCGCTTTTTCTCTGTGTCTTCCCAGTCCACTGCCCTCCCCTGCACTCCTTTCTCTGCCTCTGTTCTCCTCCTCTGTCTCTCACGGGCTGTGGTCCAGACCTGTCCCTGTGGAATCCTAAGGGGAGAGGCCCGAGGGAGCCCCAGCATTCAGGCCCGGCTGGGTTCTCCTGTCCCCCAGAGGACGGGCTGAGCAGTGCTGTCATGGCCCCTCAGGAGGAGCTCTCAAAATCATCCGATCACTGGGATGGGGGCAGAGTCCACCGCACAAATCAGCATCATTGTTTCTGGAACAGAACAAGACAGAGGAACAAGGACAGGGGAGAGGGGACCAGCACAGCCATGAGGAAGCACAGGCAACGTGAGGGAGACAGGGAGAAGGGGCCACAGCTGATTTCTGGGGCTTTGACTTTAATGAAGGGCACAAAGATGCCACAGAAAGAAGCGTGTGAGTCACCAGCTCTGAGTCAGGTTCAGGCTGGCTGGTGACAGGACAGGGCATTCCGGATGCCACTCAGGAATCCCAGGAGGACTCCAGGTCTGAGGAGAGCTTGTCCTGCCTGAGACAGAGAGGCACCGGGCGGAAGCAGGGGCCTCTCCCTTCCTTCCCCAGGATCTGGGGCCCTCACACTCACTCTCCCCAGGCCAGGCAGGGCGTGGTCAGCCTCACTTCCTCTTGCTACCATCCCTTTCTTCCATCTCTCACGTTCCTCGGTACCCTAGTGACCAGTGCGTGGGCCTTTTCCTGTTCCGATTCTGAGGAAGCGAGGGCCTGGGCTCAGATTTGGCCTGACCCCTGGCTCCTAGGGCCCTCAGGGAGAGCCCAAGGTGCTGGAGGGACCGTGCTGCTAGTCAGAGGGTGGGCGAGTGGATGCCCACTCAGGCTGCCCTGCTGTCAGTGGGTATCCCAGGGGTCCCTGCCCAGAGCAGGCACAGTCTAGGTGGAGGGTGGGAACAGGCAAGTCAACAGCACAATCAAGTGTTCGCCAGGCCTAAAGCCAGGGCCAGCAACCAGGGTCCTTGGAATGCCTCCAAGATATTAGGTTCAACTCTATCCCATGGGTCCTAGACCCAACACATAACATACCCAAACCCCAGGGAGGCAACTCAGTCCTCCATACTCCAGGGGGCGCTCTCTGGCCAGACACCTGGCATCCGGCTGGAGGCGCTTCCAGGAAACCAAGGTGCCCTTGGAGACAGAATCCCAACAGGAGCACGATGCCAAGCTGCGAGGCCTCCGCCCTGCTTTTGAAGCCGCTCGCTCTGGCCTCAGTAATCCCCCAACCGCGGGCCGACTTGGCATCCTCCGACCACTCTGGCCATTGCCAGGTAAGTGCTCCTGCCAAGGTATCTGTGTAGAGCAAGCCTGCCACCTGGTGGTGACGCCACCCAACTGCAGGACGGGGCTCTTGAGGGTGGTTCTGTCCAGCGCTTTGGGCCCCCACAGCCCAGGCGCCGGCTGGCTTGACCCCCGAGGGCGTGAAGCCCTACCCAGGGCCCCTCTAGGTTCTCCTGAGTTTGAGAGGGCAGAAGAGCAGAAGGTTCGGTGAGTCAGGTTCAAGGGCTGAGGCAGGGACACACTGGGAAGACCTGAACGGAGGGACTCGGGAGAGAAGATATTTCGGGCTCCTAGGCCTGCACGCATGTCCCTTCCCTGGACATTGATGAAGAGGCGGCAACTTGGGGCAGAGGGGAGGCCCAAAGCCTAGATTCCATGCCTGACTCCACTACTACCCACTCATGGAACTGACAGCAGTTCCTTCCATGCACGCAGAGCCCCTGCCACAGGTGCAGGAGCTCATGGGCTAGAACCCAGATAATAGGCCCAAGGAGAGTCATGTGGATGGGAAGGTCAGGTGTATTGGGGCAGCCAGGGCCTTTGGGATCCTGCTGTCCAACAGAGGCCACAGGATGCGTTCATGGGCCTCTTCCTACACACACACACACACACGCACACACACACATTCTCTTTGAGATTATATTTTATGTCTGCTGATGAATATATTCATAGTATATATTAAAACACTTCCCTTGACCTAAAAGCGTATTCCTTTTCCTTCTGATTTTAAAAGAAATTAAAGCATTTTTGTATGCCTGCTGGTCTCACGGCTACGTCGGTGCTAAGACCCACTTCTTCATGTTGTAGGTGAGGAAACTGAAAGCCCAGAGAGAGGAAGATGGCTGTCCAGCCTCACACAGGGGCTGTGGCAGGGCTGGGGCCAGAGTATCTATCTCTTCAGGCTCCCGGGCTAAGGCTCTTGCCATTACACATTTAACCTTTGTTAAGAGGCAGAAACCCCTGCCACCTATGGCACAAGCCCAGGAAGCGCCCCCTCACCCAGCGCCCACCTCCTGGAAGCCCTGGTTGGGATGTACATCTCCCCTCCCTCCGGGCATCAGCCTTCCCTCCCCCAGCCCTGGCCCTGCAGCCAAGTCACCACCACCCCACCACCGCAGCAGCTCTTTGGCCTGCTGTCTTATTAATTCCTAATTTCCAATTTGCAAGAAGAGAGAGCCTTAAACCTCCATCTCACTAGCCCAGCAATCACACAGATGATCCAAGTATCTCTGGACAGCCTTTAATTTATTTCCCAGCGCACGCGGGCACTGCTGAGAGACTTGATGGCACCAGCTTAAACATAATAAATTACTCAAGTACCAGAGATTAGTTAATAAAGCTCCGGGCTCCCTCCCTGCCCTTGCTGACTTGGTCTGCGACACCAAAGATTCTTTTGAAGATCCCCAACTGGAGGAGAAGGGGATTCAGTGGAGGGAGCCCCAGGTCTGGGTCAGCTAGCCCTCCTCAGGACCCTTGATGCCAGGCAGAAGTTGTGCCCAGGCTGGAGGGGCAGGGGCCCCAGAGAAAACTGCAGGGTGGGCTCAGGCATTGCCTAGTCCAGGTATCAGCATATCAGTGGCAGCCATAATCCAGGGGTGGCACATCCAACCCTTGCTTGGGTACCAGCTTGGAAGAGACGGCATCAGAGACATGCCCAAGAAAGAAGAAAAACACTGGCTCCCTTTGGAGCCAGGTAAAGGAAGTGGAATTACTTTTCTTAAAGACACACAGGGTCAGGGATAGTCTTTAGGCATCCGAAGGCCTTTCCCGGCTCCCAACTCTAGAGATCTTCCAGTTGTGTCTTCACAGAGTCACGTGTCCTCTACATGCCATCTCCCCATGCCCAGTGCCTTTGTCCCTGGCCCGCCAACCTACACATGTGTAGTCCCCACCCTCCTCCATCAGAACCATCTTTATAAAACCCACCTCTGACCATGTCACTTCTCTGACTACAAATTCCTGGTGTTCTTCTGTTGCTTGCCTAATAAAGCGTGGCTCTGTGTCCTGGAATGCATTGTCTTCCTCCAGTGGTCATGAAAACACAACCCTGGAAACGATGTTTGAGGGAGATGGTGTAGCTCACCTGCCAGGGAGCTTCAGAAGAGGAGATTCTCATCCACTTGGGCAGCTCGGCAAAGTCCTGAACGAGATGAAGAAATGGATGGGAGAAACTTGGAATTCAGTCCCAGACCGTGATACGGGAAACAAGCTCAGGCAGGGGGCAGAGGGTGGTGTAGGAAAACGACATCTGTACAGTGATGAGAATCGGGCAGATCCTGGGGCTGTCCTGGGAACCCAGGGCTGTCCTGGGAACCCTGGTCTCCTTGAGAACCTCCCCACGGGCCTCCGCCGAGGAAGGTAAACCCTATAACCAGGTTCTCTGCATCCTCCTCTGTTATACCTGACACCAAAGTCAGAACTCCTGGCCCCCTGACCACTCCCAGTCCCACAATCACCTCCTAGTCCCACACCAGACATGTGAGCAGGGAACTGGACTTACGACCCAGCCCCAGGTGGCACGGCAGTGCCCCCAAGAAACAGTGGTCCACAGTCACCTTTGTTCCCAGGCGCTAGCATGACCCATTGTTAGGCAATAAAGACCTCTTCAGTATCTCTAATTCTTTCCTTCCATAGTGCCAAAATACTGCCTACATATACTCTTGTTTCTATGGAGAGGGCCTCCCTTCACACAATAGATGGTTGCTGAATATGGGGTAAATTGAATCACATTATAAATGCACTAGGGGAATCCTAACATGAATCCTTTCATAAAGTGAATAATTATCCCCTAATTTATCATTAGTGTAAGCCCAGGTTCTTATATAACCAGTTTGTTTGATGTGAGCAAAACCTGCCTGTGTGTACACACACACACACACACACACACACACACACACACACATACACCCCAGGGAGTAAAGGCTGCAATGTATAGGTTTAGTGCCAGGCACTAAACCAGCTCTAATAAAAACTTTCTGAGAGCAATACTAGTAAACCGAGGCACCAAGGATTACATAAGAGTATTGTTTTCACTTAAGAAAAAAGGAAACCAGATCTCAGAAAATTTTGATGAGGCATCAAAGAATGAAGCTAACTAAAAATTTTTTCCGATTTTTGGAAGGTGGCATGGACTGGATTTAACAAATCAGCTATGTGGTTCCAAAGTTTTACAGACATGGAGAACATCACCTGTTACTAGTTCAGCAATATTAAATATTTTGTATATTTAAAAAAAGAAAACCAAGGCCCAGAACAGAGCAATGACTTTGCTGCTCTCTTCCACCCCCATAGAAAAGGTCATGTCCAGGTTTTTATAAGAACTCCAGACACTCCTGGGTCACAGGAGAGAGTGGGGAAGGGGGAGAATGGAGGGATGACTGGCTGGGGTGCAGGAATTGACCTAGGAGAGAGCTGGGTCTCACGTTGGTTCCTTCAGGCTCAGGGGTGGGCCGGGAGTGAGTCTGTGTGAAGAGAGAGTAGGTGGCATGCCATGATTTTAAGCCTGCCCTGACTTCCACCCGAGGGCAAAGTTTCAAGATGGTGGCTTCCCAGAGACACTTTGGGTAGGGTCCTGGGGTCCAGGCGTAGATGTCTCCTCTGCCTCAGGGGCACAGCTCTCTCTGACCCCCTTCTCCAGACCTTCCCTACACTGCACAGTTTGGGTATCATCCTGTCTGCATGTTCCCTGCAGGCACATCCAGAAGTGACTGGAAGCTGTGCCTGTGTGGCCAGGTGTTCAGTGACATCACTCTACATACACACACCTCCAGTAGGTCAGAGACCCAACGTCCAAAGTATATTTTGTATAACTTTCTCGCTTCTAACTCTATTTCTCTGGGTCCTGAAAAGGCCTCCAGCCTTTGGAGCCCTGGGATTCCCCATCCCAGGAAAACCTGGGTTCCATGCCCCACTGGATCACCACCAACAATTCACTCTATTTACACGGGCCTTAAAATTGGCAAGGCGTCATCCTGCACTGTCTCATTTAATCCTCACCACAACCCTGAGAGGCAGAAATGAGTTAGCTCCATTTTGCCAGTGAAGAAACTAGTACTTTGAGAGGGTAAAACAGTCCCCCAAATCACACCAGCCCTTTTAAGCAGGTGCCATTGGTCTTCTGTATCACAGCGGCAAGGCTTTCTGGGGAGATGTTAGATCAGGTCATCTCCAAGGCCCCTTTCAGCATTGATATCCTACCATTCCACTCAGCCGTGGCTCAGAATATTGCAACTGCTCCAGAGAGACTGCCTGGAATGGGTGAGTTTTGAGCCAGATGTGAAAATAGGGATAGACCTGGTTGGTGGAAGAGTTAAAAAGATCCCTGGGTTCTGTCTGTCTCTATTAAGGGACTGCCCAGTGCGCCCCTCTTTCCCTCCGTGTTCTTAGAAAGCAAAGAGAAAAGACTAACGGTGGCAGATGAGAGATAGAAATGCCACCCTTGTAGCTAACAGAGGCTAAGTTGGTGAATACAGCTGAGTGAGAGAGTGAATGGGCCTACCGGGCCCCAGAGTCAGCCATCGCAGGCAGCACAGACTGACAGCCTCTCACGTGGTGCTTGTGATGGTGGAGGGTCTGCTCGGCTAAGATCCAGTGTTACAGATGGGTAGAAGACAACTTGGACCCTCTGTAATCAATCTGACCTTTATCAAAGGAAATAAACTAGCAGGAGTCGAGCTGAGCATGCCCCGTGCACTCTCCCTAAATCCCCAATCCAGAAAGACTACCCTCCTTCCCTAGGGCAGAGAGTAAGGGAGGGAGGGAAGCCAGGAGGCGCCCCACCTGAGCTCCCTCCACATAGGAGGAAATTTCAAGAGGGACTGAGAAAGAGATGCGTCCTCCCTCACCTCCAGAGTCCAGTTCACCCTCAGAGTTCTCAAAACAGTAGTCATGGCCAGGTGTGGGGGCTCACGCCTACAATCCAAGCACTTTGGGAGGCCGAGGCAGGAGAATCACTGGAGCCCAGGAGTTCGAGACCAGCCTGGGCAACATAGGGAGACCTCATCTCTAAAATAAATAAATTAATTAAAAATAAATAAGTAAATAAATAGAAGACTGAGCCACTGTTGCTGGCAGGGGGGATGGAGCCATCCTCTGCCTGGGCCCCCTCAGACTGCTGTCAATTCCTTATGCACAGCCCCTGGATGTGGCAGGTACAGGTGTTAGGGGAGATACAGCATTCATTGTCTGGAGTGGGGCATCCAGGAAACCTTTTGTAACTGGCCAATTGATGCTTATGACTAGTAAGGAGACCAAGGGAGACCTAGAGAACCTGGTATAGCGGACAGAAGGATCCCTTGTAAAGTAAGCTAGGGCAGTGCCAGCGTGTCAGCCTCTCAACGCTTCCATGATGATTTTTATGGACCCTTGAAAACTAGGGCTGGGAACTACATCACAGTTACCAACTTGCGGGCAGTAACGCTACGTTCTTAACTTTGGGGTTACAGCACTACACGCCGGTCACCAGTTTGGAGCAAGTAGTCTTGTTACCATTCTTAGTAAAACAGGATGCAGAAACTCACTTGTATTGCTTGTACTTCAATGTCCCCTCAGATGAGAAAGATGTCGTGTTATTGTTGGCAGCACCGGGTTTATTCGCAGCCCACAAGCGGTCTTATCTATGCTTATAATCTGTGTAAATTGAAAAGCTGTCTGTCCTGGAAGAAAGGTAGAGAGTCACGGAAATCATGTGTGTAAAATGTCCTTGTGGATTAAAAGCTGATTTTATATGCAAGCTGTTATTTATTACTGTTCTCATTATTATTGTTAAGGTGCTGGGAAATAGAGAGCCTTTACTTTCAGTCTGGCGCTTGGATGAAGCTGAAGCCCTCCCAGACCACTCCCACTCACATCTGACTCAGGTAACACCTGGGTTGGTCCTGCACAATCTAGTCATTGATTATTTAGGTCTTCCAGCTGTTAACCACTTTTCCATGTCAGCTGAGGCTTTCCTCCCCGACCTCAACCCCCCCAAAAGAGATAAATTCCACCCAAATGGTCAGTTCTCAACTGCAGGAGCCTAGAGTCCCCTCTCATTTCCACGGGTTCCCAAGGCTGGTTGCTCTGTGGTCTTGCTCCTGCATCCACCCATGCTCTCTCCATTCTGCTCAGCACCACCCAGGGCATGAAGCAGGGCCCCCCCATGGGGACTCCTCAAACGACACATGTGCCCCAAGCATGACCTGCATTAAGAAACATTCCTGAAAATGTGTGACATCTGGGACAAAGGCCATGGCAGACAGAGTCTTCCGTGACCTCGCTGACTCCCTCTCACCCTCTATTCCTCTGTCCTCCTTCTGAAAAAAAAATCAGCCTTCCTCTCAGTCTGCACAGAACAATTTCTCCAATATCCAGCTCCCCTGGAGCCTTAGCTTCTCTCCTTCCCAAAACTAAGAAAATAAATTTTCCTTCAAATGACGTAACTAGGAAAGAGCGATCAGCTCTACCTGAATAGAAGCACACTGAGGGCAGGGACAGGTCTTAAATACTGCAGGACACCCATTGTAACTAGCCCAGAGCTCAGCTAGATACATACTGTAATTATAGTCGGTTCTCATTGCTCGTGGTAGTTATGTTCTGTAAGATCACAGCACACATTGAATTAGCAAGTACTGAACCTTTATTCTCAGGGGAAATAAAGGGTTAGGTTCTGAGGGCCTCTGGTCACAACATTTTTATCAACTGATCGATATGTAACTTTTTTTTAAAAGCGTGTTTCTATTTAAAGACATCTTATTGAATACATATTGTTGACCCATTAGCATAGAACTCAAGGCCAACAGCGCTATAACTCATGAATGAAGTTATCTAAACCATCTATTTTCTCCACAAGGCAGGAACATTAGACAATGCTTCAGCACTGTGCTTGGATCTTTTTTTAAAAAAAGAGATGGAGCCGGGGTCGGTGGCTCAGCCTGTAATCCCGCGCCTTTGGGAGGCTGAAGTGAGTGGATTGCCTGAGCCC